>NC_057808.1:335285552-335291713 GCF_018294505.1 Triticum aestivum | reverse complement strand
ACTTGTTGCTCCGGCCGTTGCTCCCGTCGCCCCCATTTACCCGGGGGCCCCGTTGACCGCGGCCGATATTCTTTCAATGTTTGCGGACCTCAAAACTGCTATGTTGAAAAAAGTTCGCTCCTCGGTCAAGGAGGAAATTGATGCTCGCTTAAAGCCCTCGACATCCGCCTCAAACTCATTTGATCCAAATGCGGTTCATGATGCGGATGATTCGAGAGAACCTCTTGCATCCCCGGCTCGCACTCAAGTTCCCAAGTACAATGCCGTGGAACCCTTTTACTCACCACAACCCTTGCAGCACCCTCGCATTAATCCTGTGGGGCCTCCGCCCCCTTTGAAAGCTAACGCGTTTGCTAAGTGGAAGCTAGATATGGAGTCTCATATTCGTAGTGCATCTACACAACTATGGTGGATTGTGGTCAACGGTTTCAACCCCAAGGATCCCATGAATCTCACTCCAAGAGAAGCGGTTGATGATCAACTCAATGCTACCGCCCACAACATGTTGCGCACCGCGGTGACCGATGACTATAGTGACTCCATTGCTCTACTCAAGACCGCCAAGGAAATTTGGGATTTCCTTGAGGAGGCCCTCGAAGGTGATGAAGCAATTCGAAGATCTCGGTTGGCTTTGCTCAAGCAAGAAGTCAACCCATTTGTGAGAAATGAGGGTGAGTCCGCGGAAGAGGTATATCGAAGGTTGAAGTCTCTTGTGCTCAATTTGAGAACCTTTGGGTGCACTTGGGCAAATGATGATTTCATTAAGGACAAGTTCATTGATGCTATGGTTCTCACGGAACATACCATGGTGATGATGATACATCAACGCCCGGACTATCAAAAGTTGACCGCGACACAAGTTGTATCCACTTTCTCAACTCATGTTCTTTTGGAGACCAAGTCCAAGAAGACCTTTGCCATAGCTCAAGCCACCAAGAACTCAAATCTTGCATTGAAGGCCAAGAAAGTAGTTGCCCAACCCTCAAGGGATGAAGAAGTTGTTGAAGAGACTTGTGAGGAAGATGTTGACACCTCATGCCCGGCAAATGACTTTGCGGAAGACTTGGCTCTCTTGGTCAAGAAATATTCCGGGACCATGGCAAACAAAGGGAAGAATCTGCAAGGAAGATCGTTTGGACGAAGAAAATGCTACAATTGTGATAGCCCAAGACATTTTGTGCATGATTGTCCTTATGAGAGACGTGAAGACAAGTCCGAGAAGCTTGTTCTCAAGAAGAAGTTCACCAAGTTTTCCAAGAGGAAAGATGACAAGGCTCTTGTTCATGAGGAGTACATGTCCGGAGATGAAGATGACGGTGATGATGATCATGTGGGCACGGCCGCCATTGCCATGCATGCCACTACCTCCTCCTCCACCACCGGCCTCTTCGACTCTCCCAACGAGGACAATCCGTTTACTCATCATTGCCTCATGGCCAAAGAGGTAAAAACAAAGTCCAAATCTCTAAAACCCTTCATCCACACTCCCAATGTTTCATGTGAGATAGTAGAGGATGAGTGTGATGGTGGTGTGGATAACGATGAGGAATCCTTGATGGCTTTCATGAAAACTCTTCATGGTGAAGCTCGTGCTCGTTTTAGCGCTCTCCTTAAATCACTCGCCGAATGCGATGATTTTATTGAGAACTTTGAAAACCTCCTCATAGAGGAAAAAGAGAGAGTCGAACTCCTTGAGCACGAGCTACATGAAGAGAGTGTCATGAGAGCATCACTTGAGGAAGCCTTGTCTTCTCATAAAATTGACTTCGTTAAAACCGATGATGCGTTGCAACTTGCTCTTGAGAACAAAGATGCCCTTAAAGTAAGGGTTGAAAAGCTTCTAGTTGATCACACGAGACTTGTTGAGGAACATGAGCTCCTTGTGACTAGTTCCAAGGTTGTCAAAGGTGACCTCATTGCCCTCACCGAGTCTTATGCTCAACTTAAAGCTACAACCATTAAGGCTCTTACTTCCGTCCCTCATATTGATTTAAATAATGAATCTTGTACGGCTAACTTTGCTCATGATTGCACCTCTCTCCAAGAGGAGAATAAGAAGTTAAAAGCCCAAATTGAGAAAGGGCTTGTGTCGTGCATTCAAGGGGAGAAAAACCTCAATGACCTCTTGAGCAACCAAAAGGAGTGTGTTGCCAAGGAGGGAATTGGGTTTGACCCCTCTTCTAAGAAGAAGACCAAGAAGAAGAGCCACAAGAAGAAGATCGGTCCTACTCCTCCTCCCCAACAAAAGATAGCATTTGTTCATGAAGGACACAAGGAGAAGGAGAAGGAAAAAGGGAATGTTGGGGATGGCAAGGTCACTAGGGACAAGGCCATTCCCAAAGAGTTTGCCGGCAAGAACAACCCATCTTATGTCCTCATGAGAGGAGATGATGGTTATACCTTTGCTAAATTTGTTGGCACTAACTATGATGATTATGCTTGGACTATTTGGGTTCCTAAGACCCTTGTTGCTAACTCTCTAGGACCCATTGCAAAATGGGGACCTAAAATCAAAGCTTGATTCTTGTAGGACTATACCTCCGGTGGAACACAATGGGTGATCGATAGTGGTTGCACCAATCATATGACCAGAGAGAGGGAGATGCTTGTGGAGTTCATTGATTCGCTCAAGGCCACTTCAAACATCTCTTTTGGTGACAATAGCAAGAGCAAGGTATTGGGTTTGGGCAAGGTGGTAATCTCTAGTGATGCATCACTTAAGAATGTCATGCTTGTTCAATCCCTTCACTACAATTTACTTTCTACGATTCAATTGGCACCTGCCGGTTATGATTCTCATTTCGGTGAATTTCATGTGACCGTCTTTAAGAGAAGCAATCTCAAAGTGGTCTTTGTTGGGCATGTTGAAGACAACCTTTACGTGGTTGATTTCTCAAATGAGAAAACTTATCTTGCAACATGTCTAATGGCCAAGGCCGACGTGGGGTGGCTTTGGCACCGTCGGCTAGCACACGTTGGCATGAGAAATTTACAAGCTCTCTTAAAGGGGGAGAACATCCTTGGACTAACCAATGTGTCTTTTGCCAAAGATCGTCCTTGTAGTGCTTGCATTGCCGGAAAACTTCATGAAAAAGCTCATAAGGTGACGACTATCATTACCACTTTGAGGCCTCTCGAGCTCATTCACTTGGATCTCTTTGGGCCTCCATCTTATGATAATTTGGGAGGGAGGAGGTATTGCCTTGTCATTGTCGATGACTATACAAGATATACATGGGTGTTCTTTCTCAAGACTAAAGATGAAACTCAAGACACCTTCATCAACTTTGCCAAAGAAGCTCAACGTCAACATAATTGTGAGATCAAGGCAATTCGAAGTGACAACGGCACCGAGTTCAAAAATTACACTATGAACGAGTTCTTGAGCGATGAGGGGATCAAGCGTCAATATGCCACGCCATACACTCCCGAACAAAATGGTGTTGCGGAAAGGAAGAACCGGACTCTCATTGAGATGGCAAGGACCATGCTTGACGAGTACAAGTCTCCATACAAGCTTTGGGCCGAAGCCATCAACACCGCGTGCCATGCTACAAACCGGCTTTATCTTCGTAAGCTCAAGAACAAGACTCCCTACGAACTCCTAATCGGGAGAAAGCCTAACGTCAAATACTTTCGAGTATTCGGTTGTAAGTGTTTCATTCTAAATAAGAAATCCCGTTTAGCTAAGTTGCGCCTAAAACTTATGAGGGCATATTTGTTGGATATGCATCAAACTCTCATGCTTACCGTGTTCTCAACAAATCCACCGGATGTATTGAGGAAACGGTAAATGTGGAGTTTGATGAAGATAACGGTTCCCGTGCGGAGCAAATTGTTCCTAGTGTTGTAGGTGATGAGGCTCCTTCACAAGCTATAAGGACTATGGGGATAGGCCACATTCGTCCACAAGAAACACCCCAAGTCCAAGTAGAAGAAGAAGGAGTAAGAGCCCCTCTTGTGGATTCTCCACAAGGGAAGTCATCACCGCCACCACAAGGTCAAGATGCTATGGGAAATCATGAACCTATCCAAGAACAAGATCAAGTCCCTCATGTTCCCGAGCAAGATCAAGGGCAAGCTCAACCAAATGGCGAAGAACCAATCCGTGAGGCCCAAGGTCAAGCTCTTGATCAAGATCAAGATCAATCCCAACCTCAAGTGTCTTCCACATCATCACATCCAAGTGATCAAGAACTAGAGGTTGTGAAGAGAAGGGTGTCTCCAAGGCTAAAGCATTCCCGAGGCCAAGCTTCTTCCACAAGTTCAAAACCAAGTGAAGAAGAGCTTACCCTCAAAGTGCAAAAAGCGGCCGCCAAGTTAAAGCATCTTCAACATCTCACCGACAACATTTATGGAAGCATCAACAAAGGGGTAACTACTCATAGATGTTTGGCAAACTTTTGTGAACATCACTCGTTTGTCTCTTGTGTTGAGCCCCTTAAGGTTGAAGATGCACTTGACGACCCGATTGGGTAAATGCCATGCATGAAGAACTCAACAACTTCACCCGCAACAAAGTATGGACTCTTGTGAAGAGACCCAAAGAACATCATAATGTCATTGGAACAAAGTGGATCTTTAAGAACAAACAAGATGAGCATGGACAAGTCACTAGAAACAAGGCAAGGTTAGTGGCACAAGGGTTCACCCAAGTTGAAGGTTTGGACTTCGGTGAAACCTTTGCCCCCGTTGCCCGTCTTGAGTCCATTCGTATCTTGCTTGCATATGCTTCACATCATGATTTTAAATTGTATCAAATGGATGTGAAGAGTGCATTTCTTAATGGTCCTCTTAAGGAGTTGGTGTATGTCAAACAACCTCCCGGTTTCGAAGATCCCGATCACCCCTCTCACGTTTATGAACTCCATAAGGCGCTCTATGGACTTAAACAAGCACCTCGTGCTTGGTATGATCACCTTACGGCGTTCTTAAGCGAGAAGGGGTTCCAGATCGGGTTAATAGATTCCACTCTCTTCACGAAGAGGGTAAAAGGAGAATTGTTTGTGTGCCAAATATATGTTGATGATATTATTTTTGGTTCCACTAACCATGCTATTAACATTGAGTTTGAGAATCTTATGACCAAGGAATTTGCTATGAGCATGATGGGAGAGTTGAAGTTTTTCCTCGGATTTCAAGTGAAGCAATTGAGAGGAGGAACCTTCGTCAACCAAGCACTTTATATTCAAGACATACTCAAGAGGTTCAAAATGCAAGATGTCAAGCCCATGAAGACGCCCATGCCCACAAATGGCCAACTTAATCTTGATCCCAATGGTAAAGATGTGGATCAAAAGGTATATCGCTCTATGATCGGTTCTTTGCTTTACCTTTGTGCATCTAGGCCGGATATTATGTTGAGTGTGTGTATGTGTGCAAGATTTCAATCCGCTCCCAAGGAGAGCCATTTTTGGCAGTGAAAAGAATCCTTCGATATTTGGTTCATACCCCAAACTTGGGCCTTTGGTATCCCAAAGGAGCAACTTTCAAGTTATTGGGATATTCGGATTCGGATTGGGCCAGAGACAAGGTAGACCGCAAGTCCACTTCCGGGTCATGTCAATTCCTAGGGAGGTCATTGGTAAGTTGGTCTTCAAAGAAGCAGAATTGTGTGTCCCTGTCAACCGCCGAGGCCGAGTACATTGCCGCAGGAAGTTGTTGTGCACAATTATTATGGATGAGGCAAACTTTAATGGATTATGGTGTCAAATGTGACAAAGTGCCTCTATTTTGTGACAATGAAAGTGCAATCAAGATCGCCGACAATCCAGTGCAACATAGCCGAACCAAACATATTGAGATTCGTCATCACTTCATTCGAGATCATGTGGCCAAGGGAGACATTGATTTATTCCATGTCAACACCGAGAAGCAACTTGCCGACATTTTCACCAAGCCACTTGATGAAGCAAGATTCCGCGAGTTAAGGCATGAGCTGAATATCGTGGATATAAGTAACTTGGATTGAGGTTCTTGCATACACACACATACTCTACTAGTATCTTGTTTTAGATGTAGGCACCTAAGTAGGGGGAGCTAGCTCAACTAATGAGCTATCTTATCCTACTAGTGCATAAATTGAACAAAATCTTTCACATTAGCCATTTGAAGATGGCATTTGTGCTTCAAAGATGAGTATTGGTCTTGGGCCCAAGGTT
>NC_057808.1:335267244-335284413 GCF_018294505.1 Triticum aestivum | reverse complement strand
TCCGAAAGAATTGGTCAGGGCTCTGAGCTGGGCCGTGTTCGCCGTGCCGCCTCCAAGCAGCCAGTGATTGAAGCCTCCGAGGATTCAGAAGAGGAGTATGATTCGCAGGAAGATGCTCACTATGAGAACCCCGCAGATGCAGAGATAGAAGATGAGGATGATTCTGCTGATGATGTTGATGAGGAGGAAGGAGAGGAACATGTGCTCCCAGGAGGTCGGAATGTCAAGAATCTACCTCTCTCTAAGTGGACCAAGCCAGAGCTTTGGGCTCGCAGGCAGGATTTCCCCTATGTGCCAAACACTGATGCAGGGGTTGACCCAAGATTCAAGAGTGATTTTCAACACCGTGTGTTCTCTGAGCTGATCATGACCAAGAAAAACAAGTTTGCCCCCCACAAGCAAATCAATGTGGAGGCTCTTCGGGACAATGATCATATCTATCCTGGTGTGTATAATGCTCTTGGGAGGCTTGGCTTGATCCTGTTCGTCGCCTTCCACCATCCGCACAGTGAAGATCTTGTGATGCAGTTCTTTGCCACTGTATACTTCCACAGTGATGAGGCTCGCACTATGACTTGGATGTCTGGCACATATGAGTGTGAGGTCTCCATGGCCAAGTTCTCTGACATCATTCCGTATCGGTTCTTTGCTAAGGAGCATCCTGAGTATGGCCGTGCTCGGGAGACAGGTAGAGACAAGGATGAGATTGCTTTTGCTTACAAGCCAGACAAGGCCTTCACCACCGGTTCTATCAAACATTTGAAGCCAACCTATGATACTATGCGTCACATTCTTAGGTACACGCTTAATCCTAAGACCGGGGACTCTCACAATCTGAGGAGCTCCATGTTGGACATCTTTGTCTACCTTCATGACAAGAAGAAAGTGGATGTTCTGGACTTCATGTTCTTTGAGATCAGGCAGTGTGTTCAAGAGAACAAGTCATGCATCTATGCTCCGTTCATCCAAGCTTTGATTGAGTCTGACTGTCCCGCCAGGTACATTGCCAAGTACCGCACCTCCTTTCCGAAGCATGATGCCAACTGGCTTCCGGCTGCTCCTCCACCATATGTGCCTCCCAAGAAGGGGCGCAACCCCAGGCCTGAGGATCGTGCTACCTACACTGAGGGATGTTCATCCTATGTGCGGATTCCGCGTAGCAAAGGGAAGCAGGTTGCTACTGATGCCAGTTTCACCAGAGAGGAGAAGAAGTCTCTTCTGAAGACCGTGAGCAACATGTTCAAAATGTGTCAGTCCATTCAGCACTGTCAGGTCAAGGAGATCAACAAGGGCAAGCTGGTGAGGCGTCAGAAGAAGGCTGAGCGTGCTGCAGCTGGTGAGGAGGTTGGTCCAGGGTCCGAGGACAACGACAGTGTGGCCACAGCTCGTTCTTTTCCCTTGGAGGGATGGCACTTTGATGATGATGATGATGCTTCGAGCGCACCTCCTCTTGTCTAGAGTCTCGTTAGCATCGCCTTTTCCCTTTTTGTTGTCTTGATGACAAAGGGGGAGAAGTGTTCTATTAGGGGCGTTTGCAGTTGGTTTCAGTTGGGTGAGATCTCAAGGCCTCGTTTGTTTTGGTTGTGTTTATTTGGCTTGAGATACTCTTATTTACTTGCTTTCGCGGTGTGGTCGTGAGCTACCTAGTCTATGTGAGAGACTATCTACTTTATGGAATTTATCTATGCTTATGTTGATATATCTTGTGGAGTATGATCAAGCTTCTATAGGTTAGTCTCACGTTTTCTGCTCACCACACTTGCATGTGATCTAGGCACCGTGTTGGGTATTATTATGTTGATCGCATGCCTTGACAATGTGGATCTAGGGGGAGCCTCATATGTGTGTGCTTGATGCATAATCAAGCATTTTTTCCTTGCACATATATAGGGGGAGCTCCTTTGATCAACTATTGTCGCATGGCTGTTTACTTAAGTTGTATCCTGTATGCCATGTCCTAACCATATTGTCATCAATGCACCAAAAAGGGGGAGATTGAAAGTGCAAGTATCACTTAGATTATATTTTGGTGTGATGACAATGTGGTTAGTGGAACTAATGTTGGTTGCTAAAGTTTATCTCAGGACTTTGGTTCCAAGGTGTCCATTGATGGAGGTGTGCGACCCCCCAGTCCAAAAAGATCAAAGGCGTGGTTACCGGCGACTCGAAGGTTTTTCGTTTTGGTTCGATTTGAGTCGTAGGTAAAACCGCACTATCAAGAGGGGTCTTCGTGGATTTAGTGTCGTGTGGGAATGCCTCCAAGACAGATACACCAGCCCTCCTACACCTCCTCAGATATTCCACTTATTGTGTGCTTTGCCGTGGTGTCCTGTGATGTTTCATCAGAAATCTTCTGGACACCCCGTGTGCACGGGGTCTCTGACCCCCGTGCGCACGGGGTAGTCAGAATATTTCGGGACACCCCGTGCGCACGGGGTACCTCGAAACTCACTGGACACCCCGTGCGCACGGGGCTGACTTGGCCCGTGCGCACGGGGTCCAACGGGCAGAAATCCCCTCCCGGCCAAGAACACTATATAAGCCCCCTTCTTCCTCCTCCATCCCTCAACCCTAATGTCTTGTTGAGCTCCTCCATTGCTACACCCCATTTTGCTCACTACTCTCAATCCCTCCACCCAATCTTGTTGAAACTTTGGGGATTGGGAGAGCAAGACCCGATCTACACTTTGACCAAACCAAATCGCGTTCCCCACAACATTCATCCACCATGACTTGTTACTCTTGGAGCTTGGGCTCCTAGGCGGTTAGAGGTTCCTCCGGAAGCTTCCTTGCTTGTGGTGTGCTCCGGAGAAGTTTGTAAAGGTGTGGTGGTCGCCTTCAAGACCAACCCCGAGTGATTCGAGGCTCATCCGTTGGGGGTGACTCGAAGGAGATTACGGTGAGCCTTCGGTGGCGTTCCGCAAGCTTTGGCTCCGGCACCGCTCCAAACGGAGAGTAGCTCTTCCCCAAGGAAGAGTGAACTTCGGGATAAAATCCGCGTCCTCGTCTCACTTGTGGTTAATCCTTTCCCGCACTTTACTTAGCCTTGTATGCTTGTTGGCTTGCTAATTAGTTTGTTGCCTAGCATATTTAGCTTAGAGCTTGCTTGTCATATAGGTTGTGTTCACCTAGTTGCATATCTAGTGAACCCTTTTTATCCGCTAAGCCTTAAAATTGACAAGAAAGAGTAAAATTTGTAGTCTCCTATTCACCCCCCCCACCCTCTAGTCGACCGTATCGATCCTTTCACAAGTTATCGAACCAGTAGAAGAACCAAGCAACACAACGTAAACAGCCCCTACACACAGATAACAAATCCTCGCAACCCGACGTGTTAAAGGGGTTGTCGATCCCTTCCAGGGTACGACGCCTCAAGATAGGCAAATGGACGTGAGATAAATTTGTAGTAGATTGAAAGATAGATTGCAAATAAAATAAATAGAAATAAAACGCAGCAAGGTATTTTTGTATTTTTGGTTTAATAGATCTGAAAATAAATGCAAGAGAAAAGTAGATCGCAAAGGCAAATATATGAGAAAGAAGACCCGGGGGCCGTAGGTTTCACTAGTGGCTTCTCTCGAGAAAAATAGCAAACGGTGGGTAAACAAATTACTGTTGGGCAATTGATAGAACTTCAAATAATTATGACGATATCCAGGCAATGATCATTATATAGGCATCACGTCCAAGATTAGTAGACCGACTCCTGCCTGCATCTACTACTATTACTCCACACATCAACCGCTATCCAGCATGCATCTAGTGTGTTAAGTTCATGGAGAAACTGAGTAATGCAATAAGAACGATGACATGATGTAGACAAGATATATCTATGTAGAGATAGACCCCATCGTTTTATCCTTAGTAGCAACGATACATACGTGTCGGTTCCCTTTCTGTCACTGGGATCAAGCACCGTAAGATCGAACCCACTACAAAGCACCTCTTCCCATTGCAAGATAAATATATCAAGTTGGTCAAATACCGGAGAAGAAATACGAGGCTATAAGCAATCATGCATATAAGATATCAAAGAACCTCAAATAACTTTCATGGATATAAAAGGATATAACTGATCATAAACTAAAAGTTCATCAGATCCCAACAAACACACCGCAAAAAGAGTTACATCACATGGATCTCCAAGAGACCATTCTATTGAGAATTCAGCGAGAGAGAGAGAAAGCCATCTAGCTACTAACTACGGACACGAAGGTCTACAAAGAACTACTCACGCATCATCGGAGAGGCACCAATGGAGGTGGTGAGCCCCATCCGAGATGGTGTCTAGATTGGATCTGGTGGTTCTGGACTCTGCGGCGGTTGGATGAATATTTCGTCGATGACTTTAGGGTTTCTGGAATATTGGGGTATTTATAGAGCAAAGAGGCGGTCCGGGGGGCACCCGAGGTTGGCACAACCCACCAGGGCGCGCTTGGGCCTCCTGGCGCGCCCTGGTGGGTTGTGCCCCCCTCAGGGCACCCCCCAGGCGCAGGCGGGGCTCGTTGTGTTCCTTCTGGCCCATAAATATTCTTCGTAAAGTTTCGGGGAATTTGGACTCTGTCTGATATTGATTTCCTGCGATGTAAAAAACATGGAAAAAAACAGCAACTGGCACTTGGCAGTATGTCAATAGGTTAGTACCAAAAAATGATATAAAATGACTAGAAAATGATTATAAAACATCCAAGATTGATAATATAATAGCATGAAACAATAAAAAAAATATAGATACGTTGGAGACGTATCAGCATCCCCAAGCTTAACTCCTACTCGTCCTCGAGTAGGTAAGTGATAAAAACAGAATTTTTGATGTGGAATGCTGCCTAGCATGTCACATCATATTTCTTTTCTTTATAGCATGGACAATTGGACTTTTAGTTGTTCCAAGCAATAGTCTAGTTTTGACATAATAATTTAGATACTCAAGCATATCAACAAGCAACCATGTCTTTCAAAATATCAACGCTATAATAAGTTATCCCTGGCCCATCATGCTCAATCATTGATCCATTCATGAAACACACTCGAATATTAGCTACACCCAATACTTAAGTACGATCATATTGCCTCCTAGTTGGTGCTTTTGTAAGAGAAGATGGAGACTCAAATTCAAAAATAAAAATTTCATAAAGTAAAAGAAAGGCCCTTCGCAGAGGGAAGTAGGGATTTGTAGAGGTGCCAGAGTTCAAAGTGAAAAACTTAGAGATAAAAACATTTTTAGAGGGGTGTATCCATCCCACCAACGAAAACGACTTAGAGTTCCCAACACTTTCCATGCTAGATATATCATAGGCGGTTCCCAAACAGAAAAAAAAGTTTATTCCTTTTTCCACCATACTTTCACTTTCCATGGCTAACCGTATCCATGTGTGCCCTCCATACCAACACTTTCCAAGGAATTTATTATTTGACAACATAAAGTAAATTCATTTTTGCATTTCGGGACTGGGCATCCTAATACCTTTGCCTTACTCTCGTGCAATGACAAGTGAATAAACACTCATCTTGAGAATAACACATCTAGCATGGAAAATATTAGCCAGCCCTCACCGCTCCGCGAGCGAAACAAACACACAAAAGAGAAGTTTATTTTGAAAATTAGAGATGGCACATGCAAATTTGCTTAGAACGGCAAAAGAATACCGCATATAGGTAGATATAGTGGACTCATGTGGCAAAACTGGTTTAAAGGTTTTTGGATGTACAAGTAGAGATCATACTTGGTGCAAAATGAAGGCTAGCAAAAAGATTGAGAAGCGACCAACCAAGAAATGGATAATCTCATAAGCAAGCATTAAGCATAAATAACACCGAATAATGCACCACAAGTAGGATATAATTTCATTGCATGACTATTGACTTTGGTACTTGCATAGGGAATCACAAACCTTAACACCAATATTCTTACTAAAGCATAATTACTCATCAACATAACTCACATATCACATCATCATATCTCAAAACTATTACTAAGAATCAAGCTTATTTTGTCCAGTGATCTTCATGAAAGTTTTTATTATATCCTTCTTGGATATCTATCCCTTTGGGACTAATTTTCATGTGTTGCTTTTCATAAGCTCAAACAAATATAAGTGAAGATCATGAGCATAATTCTTTTTCTTTCTGTCAAAATAATTTAAGTGAAGCAAGAGAGGATTTCTTGAAAATTTTACTAACTCTCAAATAAATCTAAGTGAAGCAAGAGAGCATTTCTTCAAAAATACTAAAGCACACCATGCTCAAAAATATATAAGTCAAGCACTAGAGCAAGTCCATAGCTCATAAAAATTTTAAGTGAAGCACAGAGAGAAATTCTAACAAGTCATGACATAATTTTGGCTCTCCCAAATAGGTGTGTCCAGCAAGGATTGATGACTTAAAACAAAAAATAAAACAAGCAAAGACTCATATCATACAAGACGCTCCAAGCAAAACACATATCATGTGACGAATAAAAATATAGTTTCGAGTAAAATACCGATGGTCGTTGGAAGAAAGCGGGGATGCCACTCGGGGGCATCCCCAAGCTTAGTTGGTTGCTCATTTTTGGATAATAGATTGGGATGCCGGGGCATCCCCAAGCTTAGGCTCTTCTATCCTTCCTTCATCCATCGTAAGATAACCCAAAACTTGAAAACTTCAATCACACAAAACTCAAACCTTCGTGAGATCCGTTAGTATAAGAAAGCATAAATGTCCACCAAGTGATTCACACTGAGTATCTGCAAGACTTGTTCCACTTGCCCCTGACAACCCAAGCTCATGAGGAATTTCTGGAAATGGAGAATATATGCTTCATGCTGAAGACTTCAGAACACTTGGATCTCAGAGATACATGGAGTTATATTTGGGGTAATGAGTTTTACTCATCCATTAAGGCATACAATATGCTAATTGGTTTTAAACAAAGCCCACCTCATTTTTCTTGGATATGGAAGAGCTCATGCCAGCCAAAGCACAAGGTGTTCTTTTGGATGCTGCTACATGATAGAGTCAATACAAGAAACTTACTGAGAAGAAAGAATTTTGAGCTGGAAGAATACAACTGTGCAGTCAGAACCTGTCCACAGGAAGAGACTCTGCACCATATTTTTTGGAGTTGCCCCTTTGCAGCACAGTGTTGGGACTTCATTTGCCCTAGTAGAACACACAACTTGTCAGTCATAGAAGCTTTTCAAGATCGCAAAGACAAACTGAACAAGCCCTTCTTCATGGAGATCATCATTCTGGGAACCTGGGCTATTTGGATTTCTAGAAATAATAAAAAAAATTGAGCACATTATTCCCTCTTTCCAGGGTTGGAAGTTCATCTTCTTGGAGGAGCTGAAGCTATTAAGATACAGGATGAAGAACAAGTATGCCCATCAGTTCTCTGCATGGTTGGAGATCATGTTGTAATTTAGTTCCTTTTTTAGATTAGTTTTATCTTATTTTGGCTTACCTCAAGCCTTTGTAATGGACCTTTATTAATTTTAATAGAAGTTGCAGTGGGGTGTTTACCCTACTGTTTATAGTAAAAAAAAGTATAAGAAAGCAAACCACTACTATAAGTATTGTATCAAACCAATTCATATTTTGTTTTTGTATTATATCTACTGTATTCCAACTTTTCTATGGCAAAAACTCATCAAAGAAAACCATAGAGCCATCAAAATAAGCACACAACACAAAGAAAACAGAATCTGTCAAAACAGAACAGTCTGCAGCAATCTGACTTTTTCAAAAACTTCTAGAACTCCAAAAATTCTGAAAAATAGGACGACCTGAGCAATTTGTATATTAATCTTCTACATAAAGAATCAGGGCAAAAGCACTTTCTGATGAAAAATGAGAATTGTTTTCCTGAGCGCAAAGTTTTTGTCTTTTTCACCAAGATCAAACAACTATCACCCAAGAAGATCCTATGGGTTCTACTTGGCACAAAAACTAACTAAAACACAATCATAACAGTAGCATAATTGTGCAAACACTCAAGAACAGAAAGCAAAAAGCAAAAATAAAATTTATTTATTGGGTTGCCTCCCAACAAGCGCTATAGTTTTACGCCCTTAGCTAGGCATAAAGCAAGGATCTAAGTTTTGTCATCCTTGTCCAACTCTTCAATCAAACACTTAGGATCCTTCAAAGATTTAGCATAAAGATCTTCAATAACAATACTCCTAGGAATAAACTGAAAGAATTCATTCTTGCAAAAAAGGATCTCTTATCACTTCAACAAAATCCGGGTGAATACTAATCATCATAAGATCCTCTTTATTACTACTACTAGAAGTTACACCCTTGTTTTAACGGAAGCAAAAGCCGTGCTTAGATTACTAAAGATTTCCTCTAGTTTGTCAATTCGAGACGGGCTTTCTTCTATTCTTACATGGATTACAGTACCCTTTTCTTTTAGCAACTTAAAAATTTCTCCCGCTCTTGACCCAATCTTGGTGGCAAAATTATGCATCTTTTTATCTATAATTTCCATATGATCTTCGGTGAGCATTTTCTTTTCAATAGCATCTAATCTTTCCATAACATGCTCAAGAGACAAAGTTGTTTCATTAATCATAAGACGTGGTGAGCACACTAAATTTCCCAAAGCATTAAAAGCATCAAGAACGAATCTATACCAAGTGGTGATGCCAACATAAAAGCAACGAAGAAGAACAACGGTAGATTGCTTACGAGTAGATCTATTATGAGCATTGCAAATTCTATACCAAGCATCTTTTAAATTTTCTCCTCCCATTTGTTTAAAGTTGAGAACCTCGTTCTCGGGAGTGCAAGCATAGAGGAAGAACTATCCATAATGATAGTAACGCCAAACAAGATTGCACACAAAGACAGATCCGGCAAGAAAACGACGAACGGAAAAAGAGAGGTGAATAAAACGACAAAATTTTGTGAAGTGGGGGAGAGGAAAACGAGAGGCAAATGGAAAATCATGTAAATTGCGAGGAGATGAGATTTGTGATTAGGAACCTCGTATATGTTGAAGATCCTCCTAGGCAACGGCGCCAGAAATTCCTTTTGATGTCGCTTGAAGCTACGTTGGTATTTCCCCAAAGAGGAAGGGATGATGCAACACAGCGGCGGTAGGTATTTCCCTCAGTTATGAAATCAAGGTTATCGAACCAGTAGGAGAACCAAGCAACACAACGTAAACAGCCCCTGCACACAGATAACAAATCCTCGCAACCCGACGTGTTAAAGGGGTTGTCAATCCCTTCCGGGGTACGACGCCTCAAGATAGGCAAGCAGACGTGAGATAAATTTGTAGTAGATTGAAAGATAGATTTCAAATAAAATAAATAGAAATAAAAAGCAGCAAGGTATTTTTGTATTTTTGGTTTAATATATCTGAAAATAAATGCAAGAGAAAAGTAGATCGCAAAGGCAAATATATGAGAAAGAAGACCCGGGGGCCGTAGGTTTCACTAGTGACTTCTCTCGAGAAAAATAACAAACGGTGGGTAAAGAAACTACTGTTGTGCAATTGATAGAACTTTAAATAATTATGACGATATCCAGGCAATGATCATTATATAGGCATCACTTCCAAGATTAGTAGACCGACACTTGCATGCATCTACCACTATTACTCCACACATCGACTGTTATCTAGCATGCATCTAGTGTATTAAGTTCATAGAGAAACGAAGTAATGCAATAAGAACGACGACATGATGTAGACAAGATCTATCTATGTAGAGATAGACCCTATCGTTTTATCCTTAGTAGCAATGATACATACGTGTCGGTTCCCTTTCTGTCACTGGGATCAAGCACCGTAAGATCGAACCCACTACAAAGCACCTCTTCCCATTGCAAGATAAATAGATCAAGTTGGCCAAACAAAACCCAAATATCGGAGAAGAAATACGAGGCTATAAGCAATCATGCATATAAGAGATCAAAGAAACTCAAATAACTTTCATGGATATAAAAAGATATAACTGATCATAAACTCAAAGTTCATCAGATCCCAACAGACACATCGCAAAAAGAGTTACATCATATGGATCTCCAAGAGACCATTCTATTGAGAATTCAGCGAGAGAGAGAAAGCCATCTAGCTACTACTACGGACCCGAAGGTCTACAAAGAACCACTCACGCATCATCGGAGAGGCACCAATGAAGGTGGTGAACCCCATCCGAGATGGTGTCTAGATTGGATCTGGTGGTTCTGGACTCTACGGTGGCTGGATGAATATTTCATCGATGCCCTTAGGGTTTCTGGAATATTGGGGTATTTATAGAGCAAAGAGGCGGTCTGGGGGGCACCCGAGGTGGGCACAACCCACCAGGGCGCGCCTGGGCCTCCTGGCGCGCCCTGGTGGGTTGTGCCTCCCTCGGGGCACCCCCCAGGCGCAGCCAGGGCCCGTTGTGTTCCTTCTGGCCCATAAAAATTCTTCATAAAGTTTCGGGGCATTTGGACTCCGTCTGATATTGATTTCCTGCGATGTAAAAAAGATGGCAAAAACAACAACTGGCACTTGGCACTATGTGAATAGGTTAGTACCAAAAAATGATATAAAATGACTAGAAAATGATTATAAAACATCTAAGATTGATAATATAACAGCATGGAACAATAAAAAAATTATAGATACGTTGGAGACGTATCACAAGATGGTAAGTAAGAACCTTGTAGCCTTCTTTTTACTGCCCGTAATGAGTTGTGTTAGATGACAATGTCTGAATCTTTTTTCTTTTGTAGTGGATCCTGAAGCAGTTTACTCAAGATTACCTCTCAAACTACATGATTGGAGGTCGGCCATCACAAGGGATTGGACTAGAGTCCTGCATGCCTTCTGCATCCAGGAGAGCACAATAGGGCCATTCGGCTTCACCTTGTTCAGCAAGCGGAATGTCTGTCGCCTCTTTCTTTACCATCTGTAATAGTACAAGTATAGAACCCTGGTTCATCATTCTTTATTTGGTGCTTATGTAATTCTTAAACATATGTACCTGTGAATCGAATAATGCATTGGTTGTTTGAACCTGATGGATATGAATAAAGCTATAGCCTACTTTCAAGTTTAAATTAGGTACAATTTTAAATAGCGGCAATTAAATTAGGGCAAAATTACGGTGTGCAGGTCATTATGGCACACATGGTTGGTAAAACACAAATGTTTGCGATACACACCATAATCCGAGACGGTTCACAGAGAGGAAACGTGTGCAAGCATGCACACAGTTGCCGTTTGCAAAGCGTGTGTGATGTCAGACACTATCACATACTATGCGGGAAAACTAAATGTGTGTGATTGTCTACATATCGTACACGATTTATAATCATGAACTGTTTGTGATGTGCCAAGCATCGTAAAACTCCCGTGCCTGGAATCTGCCTGGAAGCTCCCGTGCCTGGAATCTACCTGGTTTTAGGTAAAACCACAAAACTCCGACTGCGATGGCAATGCGAGCACAAACAAGTAGCAAGGATGAAGCGTTTGAGATATTCGAGATATCGGAACCAGTTACATAGGGACAACTATATGCATCAAGGCTCCCTATCCCCGACGGTTTCTGGGTCGTGTGGGAAGGACCCCCGTATCGCCGTCATTCACTAGGCGACGGTTCCAAATACCGTCGCGAAAAGGGGTTAAAAACCGTTTGTACAGCACCGTCGCGTACCAGTGAGTCTTAACTAGGGTAATCCTTCCTAATAGAGAAAGCATCTTCCCCCTCCACCCACCCATTCTGGTCAAGAGGGCATCAATCGGAGCTTGTCTTCTCTCCTAAGTTCATCAAAGTATTTAATTGGAAATTTTCCTTTCTCACATTGGAAAATATCTTAGAAAACTTGGATCTCTTAATCTTCTAGATTAATAGGGAGCAACTCACTTTTATGATAATTAATAAACATACCTGACCCTAGTTCAAAACAGGTCAACCACCATTTAAGATTGATAGCAGCTCTAGGATCATTATCTACAAATAGTAGGTCACCCCCCAAGGGCAGAAATTAGGGCACAAACCTTTAATTAGACCAACTTGAGAGCCTTTGACAATCATCTTAGCAAAAACATCAACAACTAGATTAAAGAGCAGAGGTGAGAAGGGACCCCCATGCCTCAATCCACACTGCCACTAATGGAAAAATCACTCTCCACTCCATTAATCTTCACACCAATGGATCCTTGTTGAGTGATAACATGCTTCAAACGTGGCCATTGGATCACTCTTAACAACATTCTAAAATGTTGGAATAAACATAAAAGGCAGGCCATCAGGCTCAGGCGCTCCATCTGAATAAGATTCAAAAACAGATTTTCTCATTTCTCCCTCAGTAAATCTAGCTTCTAATTTAACATTGGCTTCTACAGAATTTTTCTCATGGTCATTAAAAATATCCCGCCTTAAAGCTATATTAGGCCTCTGGTCAGCCTTAAAAAACTTTTTTATAGTAGTCAGAGCTATTTTTTATAATCTCCTGATCTGAAGTGGGTCCATCCGGGCCCTCCAAAACAGAAATCATTTTCTTCCTTCTCCTCTGGTTATCAACAACTTGGAAATAGGTTGTGTTCCTATCTCCCTCTAAGATGTCCCTATCTCTAGATCCATGTCTTGCCTTAGTTTCTTCTTTACACCAAATATTACTAAGTTCAGCCAGAATCATATTCATTCTATTCCTATTCACCTCAGTAATCCCACCAGTTTCAGTTTGAATATCTATTCTATCATACTCTTCCATGGGAGATTTCTTATGATTCCTAAGATATGCTTCTAAATTAGCACTCCAACCTTAGCTAATCTTCTAAAACATCTAACTTTAGTTTGCCATCCGTCTATATGATTGGAACTATAGCATTTGGTATTCCAATATAACTAGATTTTTTTTAAAATCAGCCATAGCTGGGCATCATTTTTCAAACTTAAAACTACTCTTCTTAGGGATTTCATCCTCCTTGGACTCCCAGATAACAGGAGTATGACCACTCCCAATCCTAGGTAGTACCTTAGCACTAGCTAGGGGAATTTAGCTTCAAATTTGGTAGTACAAAAGATCCATTAAATCCTAGACATAATCAAGTTTGCTTGGTTATTAGCCCGAGTAGACATTCTACCAGTCATGTTAATTTGTACTAGTGACCAAAAAATCAATCCAGGTAATGAATATATCAACCCGCCTAAAACCTACTTTGCCATTGTTTTATCATTCTGATTCCTAACTAGATTAAAGTCCCCTCCTACAATTGCAGGTCCAGTCCAGTTAAGGAAAAGGTTATGCAATTCAGAGATGAACTCATGTTTGCCCTCCTCATAGGAAGAACCATATACATTAGTAATTCTAGATATTTCCTCAGTGCTTTTGTTACATACTACCACACTGACAGCAATTTCTCAACTAACTATATTGAAGACATCTATGTCCACCCCGACCAGGATGCCACCAGCAGTCCCAGTAGCAAGCAACCACTTCAATTCAAAATTCATATTACCTAATAAGTTCTTAAGAAATGAGTTAGAGAAATTCTCCTTTTTAGTCTCCTGAAAACCAATATAAGCAGGATTTAAAGGCCTAATAGTATCCTCAATACACTTTTGTCTAACAGAAGCCGCAACTCCCCTAACATTCCAAAAGATGTACTTCATTGGGACACCTTTTTACCAGGTTGCTTGCCCTTTCTAGTTCTACTAATGTGACTCCCTATAGAAGTAGACTTAACTCTCAAGAAAACTGGTGTTCTTAACAGAGGTTTTTAGGGATATTTCAAGTATCTACAACATCTACAGCCTTACTAGAATCCCATAGAATCAGTCATGCCTATCACTTCTTCAACATATAAAACATTAAAAGGATTGGGGTCAATTATATCTTTTATAGATGGTTTTGGATCTCCAGATCCTTCTTCATCTTGAGTAACTTTGCTTTCTCCATGATAAGCCAAATCTTAGAGCCAACGCTTCTGCTTTTAAGACATCTACACACCAATCCATCCTTCAGTTCCCGCCAACAATGAACCTTCCTTTGTGACCTCTAAGGTCAGCCCCCGCTATGCCTCTTAAGCATGTCCTGATCAAAAGAAGCATTGACATTCAATTTCACATAACCCATGGGAGGTCTTATCCATCCCCCTATATATTCTATCGGTTGCCCTCGGGGAATGAGCTTTAACATTGTTTGCCGCTATAGCATGGGCTCACATCAAAATTTGGTATGCATCTTGTGACTTTCCCTGATGAACTAGTGTCCATCTGTCCCATCGTAAATATCAAGCTGTTATAGTGATCAATTCACGTGCATTCTGGGTGCCCCACTATAGATAGATCTTGCTCTTGCATAAGAAGTAAAAACTCAAGAACTGTGGCATAAGAAGTAAAAACTCAAGAACTGCGGCACTCACAAACGTTTGGAGAGGGCTACCCCTGGATCCGGCAAGACGATTGTGGAGGAGGCTCTCAGGAGCAAAGCAAAGAAGAGTGGTGCCACAGGAAAGGCGTCCGCAACAACTTGATGACTCAGTTGATTCTCGTGATGACTGTGGTCCTCAGCGAGGTACTCTCGTTGGGGTCTTCTTTGCGATGTAACAGTGTGAGGGCTGATGGTCATTGTGTTTTGGGTTTGGTTGTCGGGTTGATTGTGTGGTTATGGGGTTGCATGCTCTGTGAGTAGTCCACATGTGGTGGGTTTGTATCAGTTTTCGCCCGGTTTTTCATTAATTAACTAGACAATTCTCTTCTGCATAATTAACCGATGACGCAAATCTTTTGCCTCCGTTTCAAAAAAAACTCAAGAACTGCCTCTCCCGCACGATCGATAGCACAAGCTTTTCTAATGGCCTCATGCAATCCCAGCTTCTCCCAAACCTCTTTCGCCTTCTGAGGCCCACTCGAACATGATGGGCAGATGGCCGAAACTTTCATATGTCTATTAGCAAGTGTAACACGACACGGGGCTGCTCCATGACAAGTAAGCCAAATGAAAATCTTCACCTTTGCTGGACAAGATAATTTCCAAATCTTACTCCAAATAGGATTGACATTTGTTTTACCCATACCATTTGTGTAGTTCAATTTCCTCCCATGTTGTTTGTTCCATTCCTCCAAATAAGCTGAACGAACCGTGAAACAACCATTCTTTGTATAGTTCCAAGCAATGAAATCCGTCATATTATGCATAGTGAGGGGGATCACTAGCACCCTTTGAGCATCAGTTGGCCAAAATGTTTGTATTACTAAATCTTCATCCCAAAAATCGATGATTGGATTGATAAGGCCAGCAAATTTTGATAGAAGGTGCCCTCTTCTAGGAGTAATAATTTTCCTATTTGCACAGTTCGGGATCCATGCATCTCTCCAAATATCAATATTTTGTCCATTTCCAAATCTCCAAATATAACCATTCTTGAGAGAATCAACTCCCGCCATAAAGCTTTGCCAAGTAAAAGAAGAACCCTTTTTTAGACTTGCATTCATTAGGTCGCCATCCGGAAAATATTTAGTTCTCAAGATGGTGGCACATAGGGAATCAGGGTTATCAAGCATGCGCCACGCTTGTTTGGCTAACAAAGCCAAATTGAAACAGTGTATACCTCGGAAGCCCATTCCTCCATGGTCTTTTGGTACACACATCTTCCACCACGTCATCCAGTGCATTCTCTTCTGATTTTCTTCATCACCCCACCAAAAATGCAAAATCGTGTCAATGATTCCTTTGCAAAAAATAGGAATTTTAAAGACGGACATGGCATAAGTTGGGATAGCTTGTACAACCGATTTGAGTAAGATTTCCAAAAATCGTGTCAATGATTCCTTTGCAAAAAATAGGAATTTTAAAGACGGACATGGCATAAGTTGGGATAGCTTGTACAACCGATTTGAGTAAGATTTCCTTTCCTCGTGCTAACAACAATTTTTCTTTTCATCCCCTGATTTTCATAATAATTCTATCAATTAAGAATTGGAAACAGTCACTTTTGTCCATCCCCACATTTGCAGGCAAACCCAAATATTTGTCATTAAGGGCTTCAGTCATAATATTCAGAATAGTACAAATTTATGCCTTGTCTTCCACTTTTGTGTTGGGAATAAAAAATACATTAGACTTTTCAACGCTCACCATTTGCCCCGTGGCCGCATAGTAGGCATCCAAAACTGATATCAGCACCCCCGCGTTCATCGAATTAGCTTGCATATGGATCAAAGAATCTTCTGAAGGAAATATGCCCTAGAGGCAATAATAAAGTTATTATTTATTTCCTTATTTCATGATAAATGTTTATTATTCATGCTAGAATTGTATTAACCGGAAACATAATACTTGTGTGAATACATAGACAAACAGAATGTCACTAGTATGCATCTACTTGACTAGCTCGTTGGTCAAAGATGGTTATGTTTCCTAGCCATAGACATGAGTTGCCATTTGATTAACGGGATCACATTATTAGGAGAATGATGTGATTGACTTGACCCATTCCGTTAGCTTAGCACTTGATCGTTTAGTATGTTGCTATTGCTTTATTCATGACTTATACATGTTCCTATGACTATGAGATTATGCAACTCCCGTTTACCGGAGGAACACTTTGTGTGCTACCAAACGTCACAACGTAACTGGGTGATTATAAAGGTGCTCTACAGGTGTCTCCGAAGGTACTTGTTGGGTTGGCGTATTTCGAGATTAGGATTTGTCACTTCGATTGTCGGAGAGGTATCTCTGGGCCCTCTCGGTAATGCACATCACTTAAGCCTTGCAAGCATTGCAACTAAAGAGTTTGTTGCAAGATGATGTATTACGGAACGAGTAAAGAGACTTGCCGGTAACGATATTGAACTAGGTATTGAGATACCGACGATCGAATCTCGGGCAAGTAACATACCGATGACAAAGGGAACAATGTATGTTGTTATGCGGTCTGACCGATAAAGATCTTCGTAGAATATGTGGGAGCCAATATGAGCATCCAGGTTCCGCTATTGGTTATTGACCGGAGATGTGTCTTGGTCATGTCTACATAGTTCTCGAACCCGTAGGGTCCGCACGCTTAACGTTACGATGACAGTTATATTATGAGTTTATATGTTTTGATGTACCGAAGGTTGTTCGGAGTCTCGGATGTGATCACGGACATGACGAGGAGTCTCGAAATGGTCGAGACATAAAGATTGATATATTGGATGACTATATTCGGACACCGGAAATGTTCCGGGTGATTTCGGAGAA
>NC_057808.1:335257281-335267060 GCF_018294505.1 Triticum aestivum | reverse complement strand
TATGGGCCTTAGTGGAGAGAGAGAGGGGCAGCCAGGAGGGGCCGTGCGCCCCCTCCCCCTCTGGTCCGAATTGGACTAGGAGAGGGGGGCAGCGCCCCCCTTTCCTTCTCCCTCTCCCCCTTCCTTTCCCCCTCCTAGTAGGAGTAGGAAAGAGGGGAGTCCTACTCCTACTAGGAGGAGGACTCCTCCTCCTGGCGCGCCAACAAGGGTCGGCCGGCCTCCCCCTTGCTCCTTTATATACGGGGGCAGGGGGCACCCCATAGACACAACAATTGATCTATTGATCTCTTAGCCGTGTGCGGTGCCCCCCTCCACCATATTACACCTCGATAATATCGTAGCGGTGCTTAGGCGAAGCCCTGCGTCGGTAGAACATCATCATCATCACCACGTCGTCGTGCTGACGAAACTCTCCCTCAACACTCGGCTGGATCGGAGTTCGAGGGACGTCATCGAGCTGAACGTGTGCTGAACTCGGAGGTGCCGTGCGTTCGGTACTTGATCGGTCGGATCGTGAAGACGTACGACTACATCAACCGCATTGTGTTAACGCTTCCGCTTTCGGTCTACGAGGGTACGTGGACAACACTCTCCCCTCTCGTCATTATGCATCACCATGATCTTGCGTGTTCGTAGGAAATTTTTTGAAATTACTACGTTCCCCAACAGTGGCATCCGAGCCTGGTTTTATGCGTAGATGTCATATGCACGAGTAGAACACAAGTGAGTTGTGGGCGATATAAGTCATACTGCTTACCAGCATGTCATACTTTGGTTCGGCGGTATTGTTGGATGAAGCGGCCCGGACCGACATTACGCGTACGCTTACGCGAGATTGGTTCTTCCGACGTGCTTTGCACAGAGGTGGCTGGCGGGTGTCAGTTTCTCCAACTTTAGTTGAACCGAGTGTGCCTACGCCCGGTCCTTGCGAAGGTTAAAACAGCACCAACTTGACAAACTATCATTGTGGTTTTTGATGCGTAGGTAAGAACGGTTCTTGCTAAGCCCGTAGCAGCCACGTAAAACTTGCAACAACAAAGTAGAGGACGTCTAACTTGTTTTTGCAGGGCATGTTGTGATGTGATATGGTAAGACATGATACTGAATTTTATTGTATGAGATGATCATGTTTTGTAACCGAGTTATCGGCAACTGGCAGGAGCCATATGGTTGTCGCTTTATTGTATGCAATGCCATCGCCATGTAATTGTTTTAATTTATCACTAAGCGGTAGCGATAGTCGTAGAAGCAATAGTTGGCGAGACGACAACGATGCTTCGATGGAGATCAAGGTGCCACGCCGATGATGATGGTGATCATGACGGTGCTTCGGAGATGGAGATCACAAGCACAAGATGATGATGGCCATATCATATCACTTATATTGATTGCATGTGATGTTTATCTTTTATGCATCTTATCTTGCTTTGATTGACAGTAGCATTATAAGATGATCCCTCACTAAATTATCAAAGTATAAGTGTTCTCCCTGAGTATGCACCGTTGCGAAAGTTCTTCGTGCTGAGACACCACGTGATGATCGGGTGTGATAGGCTCTACGTTCAAATACAACGGGTGCAAAACAGTTGCACACGCGGAATACTCAGGTTAAACTTGACGAGCCTAGCATATAACAGATATGGCCTCGAAACACGGAGACCGAAAGGTCGAGCGTGAATCATATAGTAGATATGATCAACATAGTGATGTTCACCGTTGAAACTACTCCATCTCACGTGATGATCGGACATGGTTTAGTTGATATGGATCACGTGATCACTTAGAGGATTAGAGGGATGTCTATCTAAGTGGGAGTTCTTAAGTAATATGATTAATTGAACTTAAATTTATCATGAACTTAGTCCTGATAGTATTTTTGCAAATTATGTTGTAGATCAATAGCTCGCGTTGTTGCTTCCCTGTGTTTATTTTTGATATGTTCCTAGAGAAAATTATGTTGAAAGATGTTAGTAGCAAAGATGCGGATTGGATCCGTGATCTAAGGATTATCCTCATTGCTGCACAGAAGAATTATGTCCTTGATACACCGCTAGGTGATAGACCTATTGCAGGAGCAGATGCAGACGTTATGAATGTTTGGCTAGCTCAATATGATGACTACTTGATAGTTTAGTGCACCATGCTTAACGGCTTAGAATCGGGACTTCAAAGACGTTTTAACGTCATGGACCATATGAGATGTTCCAGGAGTTGAAGTTAATATTTTAAGCAAATACCCGAGTTGAGAGATATGAAGTCTCAAACAAGTTCTATAGCTAAAAGATGGAGGAGAATAGCTCAAGCAGTGAGCATGTGCTCAGATTGTCTGGGTACTACAATCGCTTGAATCAAGTGGGAGTTAATCTTCCAGATAAAATAGTGATTGACAGAATTCTCTAGTCACCATCACCAAGTTAGTAGAACTTCGTGATGAACTATAGTATGCAAGGGATGACGAAAGTAATTCCCGAGCTCTTCGTGATGCTGAAATCAACGAAGGTAGAAATCAAGAAAAACATCAAGTGTTGATGGTTGACGAGACCACTAGTTTCAAGAAAAGGGCAAAGGGAAGAAGGGGAACTTCAAGAAGAACGGCAAGCAAGTTGCTGCTCAAGTGAAGAAGCCTAAGTCTGGTCCTAAGCCCGAGACTAAGTGCTTCTACTGCAAAGGGACTGGTCACTGGAAGCGGAACTACCCCAAGTATTTGGTGGATAAGAAGGATGGCAAAGTGAACAAAGGTATATTGGATATACATGTTATTGATGTGTACTTTACTAGTGTTTATAGCAACCCCTCGGTATTTGATACTGGCTCAGTTGCTAAAGAGTAGTAACTCGAAACGGGAGTTGCATAATGAACAGAAACTAGTTAAGGATGAAGTGACGATGTGTATTGGAAGTGGTTCCAAGATTGATATGATCATCATCGCACACTCCCTATACTTTCGGGATTAGTGTTGAACCTAAATAAGTGTTATTTGGTGTTTGCGTTGAGCTTGAATATGATTTGATCATGTTTATTGCAATAAGGTTATTCATTTAAGTTAGAGAATAATTGTTGTTCTGTTTACATGAATAAAACCTTATATGGTTACACACCCAATGAAAATGGTTCGTTGGATCTCGATCGTAGTGATACACATATTCATAATATTGAAGCCAAAAGATGCAAAGTTAATAATGATAGTGCAACTTATTCGTGGCACTGCCGTTTAGGTCATATTGGTGTAAAGCGCATGAAGAAACTCCATACTGATGGGATTTTGGAATCACTTGATTATGAATCACTTGATGCTTGCGAACTGTGCCTCATGGGCAAGATGACTAAAATGCTGTTCTCCGGAACTATGGAGAGAGCAACAGATTTGTTGGAAATCATACATATAGATGTATGTGGTCCGATGAATATTGAGGCTCGTAGCAGGTATCATTATTTTCTGACCTTCACAGATGATTTGAGCAGATATGGGTATATCTACTTAATGAAACAGAAGTCTGAAACATTTGAAAAGTTCATATAATTTCAGAGTGAAGTGGAAAATCATCGTAACAAGAAAATAAAGTTTCTACGATCTGATTGTGGAGAAGAGTATTTGAGTTACGAGTTTGGCCTTCAGTTAAAACAATGTGAAATAGTTTCACTACTCACGCCACCTGGAACACCATAGTGTAATGGTGTGTCCGAACATCGTAACCGTACTTTATTAGATATGGTGCGATATATGATGTCTCTTACCGATCTACCACTATCGTTTTGGGGTTATGCATTAGAGACAGCTGCATTCACGTTAAATAGGGTACCATCAAAATCCGTTGAGACGACGCCTTATGAACTGTGGTTTGGCAAGAAACCAAAGTTGTCGTTTCTTAAAGTTTGGGGTTGCGATGCTTATGTGAAAAAGTTTCATCCTGATAAGCTCAAACCCAAATCGGAGAAATTTGTCTTCATAGGATACCCAAAGGAGACAGTTGGGTACACCTTCTATCACAGATCCGAAGGCAAGACATTCGTTGCTAAGAATGGATCCTTTCTAGAGAAGGAGTTTCTCTCGAAAGAAGTGAGTGGGAGGAAAGTAGAACTTGATGAGGTAATTGTACCTGCTCCCTTATTGGAAAGTAGTTCATCGCAGAAACCAGTTTCTGTGACACCTATACCAATTAGTGAGGAAGTTAATGATGATGATCATGAAACTTCAGATCAAGTTATTACTGAACCTCGTAGGTCAACCAAAGTAAGATCCGCACTAGAGTGGTACGGTAATCCTGTTCTGGAGGTTATGTTACTAGACCATGACGAACCTACGAACTATGAAGAAGCAATGGTGAGCCCAAATTCCGCAAAATGGCTTGAGGCCATGAAATCCGAGATGGGATCCATGTGTGAGAACAAAGTATGGACTTTGGTTGACTTGCCCGATGATCGGCAAGCCATTGAAAATAAATGGATCTTCAAGAAGAAGACTGACGCTGACGGTAATGTTACTGTCTATAAAGCTCGACTTGTTGCGAAAGGTTTTCGACAAGTTCAAGGGATTGACTACGATGAGACCTTCTCACCCGTAGCGATGCTTAAGTCTGTCTGAATCATGTTAGCAATTGCTGCATTTTATGAAATCTGGTAAATGGATAAACAAAATTGCATTCCTTAATGGATTTATTAAAGAAGAGTTGTATATGATGCAACCAGAAGGTTTTGTCAATCCTAAAGGTGCTAACAAAATATGCAAGCTCCAGCGATCCATCTATGGACTGGTGCAAGCATCTCGGAGTTGGAATAAACGCTTTGATAGTGTGATCAAAGCATTTGGTTTTGTACAGACTTTTGGAGAAGCCTGTATTTACAATAAAGTGAGTGGGAGCTCTGTAGCATTTCTGATATTATATGTGGATGACATATTGCTGATTGGAAATGATATAGAATTTCTGGATAGCATAAAGGGATACTTGAATAAGAGTTTTTCAATGAAAGACCTCGGTGAAGCTGCGTATATATTGGGCATCAAGATCTATAGAGATAGATCAAGACGCTTAATTGGACTTTCACAAAGCACATACCTTGACAAAGTTTTGAAGAAGTTCAAAATGGATCAAGCAAAGAAAGGGTTCTTGCCTGTGTTACAAGGTGTGAAGTTGAGTAAGACTCAATGCCCGACCACTGCAGAAGATAGAGAGAAGATGAAAGATGTCCCCTATGCTTCAGCCATAGGCTCTATCATGTATGCAATGCTGTGTACCAGACCTGATGTATGCCTTGCTATAAGTCTAGCAGGAAGGTACCAAAGTAATCCAGGAGTGGATCACTGGACAGCGGTCAAGAACATCCTGAAATACCTGAAAAGGACTAAGGATATGTTTCTCGATTATGGAAGTGACAAAAGGTTCGTCGTAAAGGGTTACGTCGATGCAAGTTTTGACACAAATCTAGATGACTCTAAGTCTTGGTCTAGATACATATTGAAAGTGGGAGCAATTAGCTAGAGTAGCTCCGTGCAGAGCATTGTAGACATAGAAATTTGCAAAATACTTACAGATCTGAATGTGACAGACCCGTTGACTAAAATTATCTCACAAGCAAAACATAATCACACCTTAGTACTCTTTGGGTGTTAATCACATAGCGATGTGAACTAGATTATTGACTCTAGTAAACCCTTTGGGTGTTGGTCACATGACGATGTGAACTATGGGTGTTAATCACATGGTGATGTGAACTATTGATGTTAAATCACATGGCGATGTGAACTAGATTATTGACTCTAGTGCAAGTGGGAGACTGAAGGAAATATGCCCTAGAGGCAATAATATAGTTATTATTTATTTCCTTATTTCATGATAAATGTTTATTATTCATGCTAGAATTGTATTAACCGGAAACATAATACTTGTGTGAATACATAGACAAACAGAATGTCACTAGTATGCTCTACTTGACTAGCTCGTTGATCAAAGATGGTTATGTTTCCTAGCCATAGACACGAGTTGTCATTTGATTAACGGGATCACATTATTAGGAGAATGATGTGATTGACTTGACCCATTCCGTTAGCTTAGCACTTGATCGTTTAGTTTGTTGATATTGCTTTCTTCATGACTTATACATGTTCCTATGACTATGAGATTATGCAACTCCCGTTTACCGGAGGAACACTTTGTGTGCTACCAAACGTCACAACGTAACTGGGTGATTATAAAGATGCTCTACAGGTGTCTCTGAAGGTACTTGTTGGGTTGGCGTATTTCGAGATTAGGATTTGTCACTCCGATTGTCGGAGAGGTATCTCTGGGCCCTCTCGGTAATGCACATCACTTAAGCCTTGCAAGCATTGCAACTAAAGAGTTTGTTGCAAGATGATGTATTACGGAACGAGTAAAGAGACTTGCCGGTAACGAGATTGAACTAGGTATTGAGATACCGACGATCGAATCTCGGGCAAGTAACATACCGATGACAAAGGGAACAACGTATGTTGTTATGCGGTCTGACCGATAAAGATCTTCGTAGAATATGTGGGAGCCAATATGAGCATCCAGGTTCCGCTATTGGTTATTGGCCGGAGACGTGTCTCGGTCATGTCTACATAGTTCTCGAACCCGTAGGGTCCGCACGCTTAACGTTACGATGACAGTTATATTATGGGTTTATATGTTTTGATGTACCGAAGGTTGTTCGGAGTCCTGGATGTGATCACGGACATGACGAGGAGTCTCAAAATGGTCGAGACATAAAGATTGATATATTGGACGACTATATTCGGACACCGGAAATGTTTCGGGTGATTTCGGAGAAAACCGGAGTGCCGGAGGGTTACCGGAACCCCCCCCCCCCGGAGAAGTAATGGGCCTTATGGGCCTTAGTGGAGAGAGAGAGGGGCAGCCAGGAGGGGCCGCGCGCCCCCTCCCCCTCTGGTCCGAATTGGACTAGGAGAGGGGGGGCGGCGCCCCCCTTTCCTTCTCCCTCTCCCCCTTCCTTTCCCCCTCCTAGTAGGAGTAGGAAAGAGGGGAGTCCTACTACTAGGAGGAGGACTCCTCCTCCTGGCGCGCCAACAAGGGCCGGCCAGCCTCCCCCTTGCTCCTTTATATACGGGGGCAGGGGGCACCCCATAGACACAACAATTGATCTATTGATCTCTTAGCCGTGTGCGGTGCCCCCCTCCACCATATTACACCTCGATAATATCGTAGGCGGTGCTTAGGCGAAGCCCTGCGTCGGTAGAACATCATCATCGTCACCACGCCGTCGTGCTGACGAAACTCTCCCTCAACACTCGGCTGGATCGGAGTTCGAGGGACGTCATCGAGCTGAACGTGTGCTGAACTCGGAGGTGCCGTGCGTTCGGTACTTGATCGGTCGGATCGTGAAGACGTACGACTACATCAACCGCGTTGTGTTAACGCTTCCGCTTTCGGTCTACGAGGGTACGTGGACAACACTCTCCCCTCTCGTTGCTATGCATCACCATGATCTTGCGTGTTCGTAGGAATTTTTTTGAAATTACTACGTTCCCCAACATCTTCCGCAGAGAGGAGATTTGAAATTGATGGTGCATCTTTGCTAACCTTAGTTCCAGATACTACCATTCTCCTCTGCATTAGCTAAGAGGGCAGTCAAGCCCTCCGTACATAAGAAAAATAAGTACGGAGAGAGAGGGTCTCCATGCCTTAATCCTCTACAAGGTTTGAAACCCTCAGTTTCTTCCGTATTAAAACGAACTCAGTATTCCACAGAGCGAACACACTGCATAATTAAATTCACTCGGTCATATGCTCTGTGCATGTCTAGTTTGATTATACACAAGCCCTCTTTACCGGTCCTTTTTTCTTTATTTTATGAAAACATTCATAAGCCACTAAGATATTATCTGTAATCGTTCTTCCAGACACAAATGCACTTTGGGTAGGGCTGATAATATCTGATAGGATTGTCTTCAGGCGGGCATCAATCATTTTTGAAATAACCTTATACACCACATTGCATAAACTGATAGGTCTAAATTGAGTTACCTTTTCCGGAGAGTTAACTTTTGGGATCATTACAATTGCAGTATCGTTCCAATGATCGGGTATAGAGTAGGTATTCACCGCCCGGAGTACCTCTTCAGTTAGGTCATCCCTCAACATAGACCAGAATCTTTTGTAAAAATGGCGTTTAGGCCATCAAGACCCGACGCCTTTAAATCACCAATATCAAATAGGGCCTTCCGAACCTCCTCTGCCATGTAGGAGGCGAGAAGAGCACTATTCATTTTCATTTGGTACTTCTCCTTTGACAAGAGAGATGACCTCGTGGTTCGGTTGGTTAACTTCTGAGGTAAAAATGTTAGAAAAGTACCCCATACTGTGATTCTTCATCTTCGTGTCTTTTACCCAAACACCATTATCATCAAGCAAATTTTTTATCTGACTTTTTTTTTCCTTTCTAGCTGTTGCTGCATTATGGAAAAAAGAGGTGTTGCAGTCACCATGCAATAGCCACTTTGCTCAATCCCATTGTGACCTGTATATCTTCTCTTGTTCCAACAAATTTTCAATAAGGACAAGAGTCTCCTTTTGACGCGCAAGGGAGTCCGCATTTATAGGTCCCCTTCGTAGCTTTTCTAAAAAAATAGTTTATTAATACTTTTATTGAACCCTTCAAAATATTATGATCCTAGTACATATGTAAATCCGCATGCGCGGCTCATGTACGGTCAGCAAGCAAGAGACGGCTCGATGCCCAACATCTTCGCTCTGTCCCATGCCCTTTTTTTAACATCAGTACATACACAAGCATTCATATACACGCGCATACACTCACCCGTATGAACGCACACACGCACATCCTATCCCCTATGAGCACCTCCGAAAGACTGAGCCGGCATATCATCTTGAAATTTACGAAGTTATCGAGCACCAGGATTTGAACCCTGATGGGCCCATGCCCTTAATTGATGAGATTTGGGAGCAAAAACTGCTTTGAGACTGGGAAGACACGTGCAGGGGCGGAGCCAGGATTTGGATATAGGGGGGGCGAGTGATGACGATCACTAGTTTAGTACTATAGAACTATAGACCTATAGTAGGATTTATCAACCAAAACAGTATCTCAACATATGTTTAAAAATATATAGGTCAATAACAAATAATCCCAAATACTAAAATTCAGAAACACAGAAAACTTTAAAATTGGCTGTACTTTATTGATTTTTTTAAAAATATAGCTCTACTGTCACTATTCATCAATGTCTCGATCCAAAATTTTGGCCCCAGCACAGATTTGAGATTGAGGCAATTCACATGAACAATTCTCTTTGTTTTCCGACTAACAAAGTATATATAGCCAAACAAAAGGAAAGGGGGTTACATCATACTGGCAAAACTTTTAGGTATATAAAGTACAATACTGTGTATGTACCTTGCCTAATTATCTGGTTGTGTGTGAACGGAAGCGACCAAGAGGACCGTCGGCGGCAGCCGTCGTATTCCCCGCTACTCCGCTGCGTCGACAAGCCAGGAATCAAGTCCAAGGTCAGCGACTTGGGACCGGCGTCCGGCGGCAGACGTCCTAGCGCCATGGCGGCGAGATAGATAGATTTAGCGATCTGATCATCAGGCGAGAAGAGATCGAACGAACTACCAGGCCTCCATGATCTATCGTCTATATACACAGGCAAGGTAGATGGGCTATCTTTGTTGCATCCTGGGCTTTGGCGCATGAACAACAACGTGGATTTTTAGGCTTAAATGACATAATTAGGCAGGTAATCTCCGGCCATTAGCGCATATATATACGGGTACTGGCCC
>NC_057808.1:335242595-335256963 GCF_018294505.1 Triticum aestivum | reverse complement strand
CGTGGCATCTTCAAGAGAAGGTTCAGGTTGGGATCGATACGCACTCATGGCGGTTTTAACAGCGCCGCCGCCCAAGTCTCCTCTCTGTTGCAACCTGACTGGATCCTCAGTACACCGCCGCTTCGATCCGGAATCGAATTTCTGTCGTTTCTCCTGCCTTGCGTCGGTAAGTAACCTAGCTTGTAATTTGCATCGATTTCTCTTTCTTGTTCAAGGGAGGGAGTAGATTTTTTCCAATCCAGGCATTCTTTCTTTTCTCCACGGGCGGATTGATGGCCGCATGCAGCTAAGATGCGGACGACCTACTCTACTCGCCGCCCATCCCGGCCCCTACCCGAAAGCTGATGCCGGCGGCTGGAGTTGGAGTAGGAGAAGGAGGATCTGTCAGTATGTTCATCTCCTCGAGTCCTAGACTCTTCAGGATATCCAAAATTTTAGGCCTTGGTTTTGAGAAGTTAATTTTGAGTAGAAGTTAACCACGTATCCTTCAGGACTCTCATCACGGTGAATATTTCTGTTGCCATTTGGTAAGATGTGGATTGGGGTGGGGGTGGGGATCAGTACATCCATAATCAACAAGCTGCAACCAAATCAAATCGATGATACCAAAATCGAACATAGCAATAGGGGGTAGATCTGAAGATGGGGATTGGGAAGTGTGGTCATACTTTCTTCCCAAGATGGAGAGGGGAGAAAGGAGGATGCGAGGAGAGGTGCCAGGTGGCAGGCTTGGTTGCTCGGCCATGGAGACGAGGTGGCCGTCGAAGCTTTCTGTAGAGGTGGCCAGAGGGAGATGGAGACGTCACGGCGCCGTCGGAGGGAGGTAGAGCCGCGGTGGAAGAGGTAGTATCGAGGCGTCTAGCTTTGAACGGGACAATTCTCCCGACGCCGGGAAGTGGGGGTGAGCGGCCCGTGGATTTCGATGGGGTTGGGCCAAAAAACCCTCTTCCCCGCGGCCACCAAATGCGCCGCTGCAAAAACCGGGGCAGGGATTCCACGTGGGAATCACATCCGGGCAAACGACGAGGATCCTAGGCCTTGAGGCCTTGAGGGCTGCGATATCTGGGAAACGTTCCCTGGGAGCATTCTTCCAAGGGAACGCCAAACTTGCCATGCAAAAACAACTAAACTTGCCATGACAATTTTGTGGGATTTGCCACGTTCGGAAGCAAAAACTGCCATGTAGCGCAAAAAAAAAAAACAAAACAGAAAAAATTGCCATGTGTTGCAAAAAAATTACAGTTTGTTTGATCGTGATTAGACGGCTTTGCGGAGTTATCATTTCCCCTTCTTTAAACGGAAGAAAGATGCATCCAATTATCATCAATCATTTCTCCAAATGAGAGACAAGGATAATCCAATTTACAACTTCCATACTGTTACCACATCTCTGCTTTGTAGCCTTTGAACAAGTGGCAGTGTAATTGCAGATCGTTTATTTTTGTACAGTTTGTGAACTAAACAACACATATAATGGTGTGTTTATGTTCTTCTGCAGCTATCTGAGATCGGTTAGCATCAATTGGCACTATATTAAGCTGCAGATATAGCTTATTAACCAATATTTTGGGTCATGTCCACCCCCGCTTGCAAAGACGGACCTATTCTTGACCATCCGAACGGGCGACGTGCCAAGTCCAAACGTGGTCACACAGATGATTTCATTGAGCCGTTTAGCCCCGAGGAACGCGTAGCAATCTGCACATGTGCTTTCGGCATTACATTTGTAATTTGCCTTTGCTTGTTGATTGTGTTGTGTGTTGGAGCCGCAGGTGGCACAGCCAATGTGTCCCAACGACCAGGCGACCTCTTTGTCCGACTTGTAGGCACAAGAGGTCTTCTTGATCCCCGCGGCTCTCCGCCGACTTCGCCAGCTTTCCGCCTTGCCTTGGACTTCGATCGGACACCACCAACCTACCGGAGCTGCAGCGGAGGCGGCAACTCGTGGCTGCGCATCTCCTACCATGACATGATCCTGGCGTGGGCTCAAGTGCCACATTTCTGCGTCTACGGCAACCGGGGCGTTGGCAGTGTGGGTACATTGGAGGTGGAGGCCAAGGCAGACGCCTCTGTGCTGCGAGAGGAGGTGCGCAACTTGCTTTGGAGTGAGATTCAGGTTGTGGGGAAGGTCGAGTTCGACGTGGATGGAGAGGTGGCGGGCCTAGGGTATCTTCGCTGCAAGTTCTTCATCATGGAAGATAAGGCTGCGGATGTGCCCAAGAGCCTGTGCATCCTCCGTCAGTAGGCTGAACCTATGCCTTCTGATAAGGGTGTTATATATTCTCCCTTCTGTCACTGGATTATTAAATTTACTTTTGTAATAGCTGCTATATTCTACTTTGAAATAAAACAAACTTCAGCTGCTTTGAAATTCTATATCCCCTTTTTCTTAGTTTTCTGTAACTCAAGTACTTAAGCCATCCCTTATTATCATCTAACATATGGAAATATTTGTATTATTTTAAAGATTTGTACCAAGTAGATATTTTTCTTAGTTTTTGTACCAAGTAGAAGTGCACTAGTGCATCTATATAGGAGACCATGTACCTCCCTCTCCCAGTCTGCCATATTAGCTTGCTTTCCCCCCTTGGTTCTGTAAGTCTGATGCAACTGAAAACTGCGTACCTACCCTCTTCAAGTTACATATTGGCTGTTTTTGCCCTTTGGCTCTGCAAGCCTGATGCACCTGAAACCCAATGGATATGCTTCAAGCACTCTGGTACTGGCACAGAAATAGGACATTTCACCATCTTATGCCTAATTTGTGTCTTACCCAAGAACGCAATTTGAATGGTACCAAATTGACTTATTTTCCTTTTTTGAAATGTATCACTGGTATTTATAATTGGTTCTGTCCTTTTACTCCCCAAGCTAGGGAGTTCTGCTTCAAAATATCAAGCATGAATGGTGCATTGTAGCAGTTAATTAAATCGCAAACATATAGTGATAAGAGCACACAATTTGTTGAACAAGAAGCTTTCCGTGGCATGAAGAATCAGTATTTGCGACGCGATGAAGGACTATGCTGCTTTATGCCAACGCGTGTGAACTGAACTATTAGTGAGCATCTTTGTTTTTGGCAGGTGGAGGGCCCTATTGCGAATTCACGATGCTCCAACCAGGCAGAGGAGTTTGGACATGATGAGATTAGTGAAGGTAGATGCTAGGTAAAACCTCCCGCCAGGCCTAGACCCTCTTTGATGTCATTCGGAACATGTATTAATTCTTCATCGCAAAGGGCCTTGATGCAAATGAAATGATGAGCTTGACAACATTCTGCGGGATATGATATGATGGTGCTTGCTCTCCCCTGCAGGTGATGAAGTCAGGCTGCAAGCGCAGTCCTTCCCATAATTTAGTCACTGCCTGCTGGCAGGCGGCCTGCCGGGGAGAGGTTGAGCTTCAGAAATGCATCCAGCCCAAGTTTGCACTAGCAACAACGATCATGATTTTTAGTATGAAATACAGTATATATATACTATCATGGCGCTAGTGATCTGATAGATGAGATTGGGGAAGGACTGCTTTGAGATTGGGGAAGGCACGTGGCATCTTTCAGAGAGAGTCCAACTTTGATGAAGAGATATAACCGGTCAGTTTGGGATCGATACGCTCTCAGGAGCCCAGCCCTTGTTCGATATAGCTAGCTAGCTAGGTTTTTCGCAATGCAGGCATGCATCCCCTCTTGAGGTTCTCCTCTCTTTTCTCCAAGGGCGGATTGCTGGACGCATAGCCGACCATCACGGCCCCTAGGCGAAAGCCTGTCGGTGGATGCATCATGCCTGCGCCACCGGCGGCTGGAGTTGGAATAGGCTCATCTCTGAGTCCTCCACTGTCCACTCTTGAGGATATTCAGAATTACCTTCTCAAAACCAAGGCCAAACAACTTCTTTAAACGAGAGAAAGATGCATATAAACTTATCATTGATCGTTTCTTCGAATTAGAGACAAGGACAATCCAATTTGAGAAACTACTTCCATACCGGCTACCGCTACCACATCTCTCTTTTGTAGCCTTTGAATGCCATTGTAATTTCAAATCGTTTATGTACAGTTGGTGCACCAAACAGCACATAAATTGTTTTGCTTATATTCTTCTTCGTGTTTCTTGTGCAGCTATCGGAGAACGGTTAACATCAGTTGACACTCTATCAAGGTGCAGACACAGCTGCTGACCAATAATTTGGGTCATGTCTACCCCCGCTTGCAAAGACGGGGCTAATCTTGACGACAACCATCCCAACGGGCGAGTGCCAAGTCCAAACATGGTCACACAGATGATCCCAATAACCCGTTTAACCCCAAGAACCGCGGACTATTCGCCATGTGTTCCTTCTTCTTTACATTTGCAATTTTCCTCTGCTGCATGATTGTGATCGCAGCTGTCAACGAGGCCCAACCTCCCGGCGTTGGCGATCTCTTCGTCCGACTTATAGGCAAAAGTGGGCTTGATCCCAGCGCCTCTCTGCCGACTTCGCCGGCTTTCCGCCTTGCCTTGGACTTCTATTGGACACCACGAACATACCGGCGCTGCAGCGGAGGAGGCAACTCGTTGCTGCGTGTCTCCTACCATGACATGATCCTGGCGTGGGCTCAAGTGTCCTACCATGACATGATCCTGGCGTGGGCTCAAGTGCCACATTTCTGCGTCTACGGCCACCGGGGCATTGACAGTGTTGGTACCTGCCAAGGCAGACGCCTCCGTGCTGCGAGAGGAGGTGCGCAACTTGCTTTGGAGCGAGATTCAGGTTGTGGGGAAGGTCGAGTTCGACGTGGAAGGAGAGGTGGCGGGCCCAGGGTATCTTCGCTGCAAGTTCTTCATCATGAAAGATAAGGCTGCAGATGTGCCCAAGAGCCTGTGCATCCTCCGTCAATAGGCTGGACCTATGCCTTCTGATAAGGGTGTTATATGAGTGCGGCGAATCTGCACCCGGGCTCAGCTGCACCCACGCTCACGGAAAAAATCAAAACAAATACAAAAAAAATTCAAAAAATTCCAATTTTTTTTTGTGTGGTAGATAATTAGATGCGTGAGGTTCGCTGAAAAATTCAACTCGTTTGGACATTTGAGCAAGTCTGTGCAAAAAAGACAAAATCGGGGTCTGTAAAAAAGTTTACTGTTCATGAACTGTTTTGACCCGATTTGTCTTTTTTGCCGAGACCTACTCAAATATCCAAATAAGTTGAAATTTGGTGCGGACCTCACGCATCAAATTATCTACCACACAAAAAAAATTTGGAATTTTTTGAATTTTTCTAGTATTTGTTTTGAATTTTTTACTGACCGGGAGCAGCTGAGCCCGGGTTCCAGGATGAATTATCGGTGTTATATATGCTACCTTCTGTCACTGGATTACATTTACTTTTGTAATAGCTGCTATATTCTGCTTTGAAATAAAACAAACAACTTCAGCTGCATTTTTTTCCCATGGTTATTTTGTTCGGAAAATGCTAGCTCAATCCTCCGTGCAAAAATTCAGAAATTCAACGGGAAGTTTCGCCATACTGTGTAGGCTCCAGACTTGCATAACAGTACGTGTATAGCCTAGTAGATCACTGTGGAAATAAGTTCAGTGCGCATCAAAGCAAGGTCAGGCACGAAACGCATGTTTTCTCAATAATAATGTTAGTATGTAATTCACAGTTCTAGAACATAACTGTTGACGAAAAAGCAGAGTATATTCCATGGGTCTTTGTTTTGGTTACATGATTTTTACTACAGTTCGATGAGAGCAAAATTCTACTTCATATCATACATATCTGCCATATCTAGCTTGATATGCTTGCACCCTTTTTGTTATTGAATATCTATTTCCACTTTTCTAGTTATTACAATGCTCCTAATTCTTTTGGTTGATTTTGTTTACATCAATTCAAAGTACTACTGTGAATGATTCTTTTAGAATATGAGTTACATGTTTATCAATTGGTGGCTTCAAGTATGGCTTTCAAAGAAATCCATATATTAACAAAAGCGATGGAAAATTGTATATTTGCATTTGATTTACATAATGATGTGTAGACTTTTCCTTTGGGAAAATGGGACGTTTATTAATTATTTGTACTGTATAAAGGTGACACAACAACCAAAATGTTCAGTCGATACAATTGCCTTATCATTCACATTTCAGACTGGTAAATGTTTAGTTTTATGAAATTCGCCCATGCCGAGTAAATATTATTTAATAAATGCCACATGGTTTCATACTCCAAGCCATCTCCTTAACATATCTATTTTCTCTTTCATGCATATTCCCTTCAGATATGTAATAGTATAGCCCATAATCAAATGATATATTTCCGGATTTTTTTTGTTCCCTCAAATCAGTGGCGGCGCCACGGTAGGGGCGAGCATGGTCGGCCGCCCCGGGTAGCCGAAAATACGTATACAAAAAATACGGTTCAGTCTTTCAGTACATGGGCCAATATGTGGGGATTTGCACGGGAGGCACAAAAGCCCAGTCCACGGCCTAAAACCAGTTAGCACGGCCACACGACACCCAATCCTTCGACCTCGTCGTACTCGTACAGGAACACCAGAACATCCCCAATCGAGCGGAGCAGCAGCGAGAGTAACCTAGCCGTCGCCGGCTCGCCGCCACAAAGCTCCGCCTCGCCGGGCCGCCGCCTCGTCGCCGAAGAGCTCTGCCTCGCCGGGCCACCGGCCGCGGGCACCTATGGGCGAACGGAAAGAAGCAACGGTGCCGAGCGTGGCCTGTGTGGGAGGAGGCAGCGGCGGCAGTGGATCGAGATCGAGCTCATGCAAACGCGCATCTGCTGTTTGCAAAATCAGCAAGCGCAGCCAGCAGGTAAATAGTCCAATCCATTCTTTGCTACTGAATCTCAAGCTCCTGTTCCTTCAATTTCTAGCCAATTTTTGAACAGGGTCAGTACTTGACATGGTGATTTTGTAATGTAGGGGATCTTTAAGAAGATGAAGCCAATTGCTGCTTATTTTGGAACTCCACCATCTAATGAATTTCAAGCTCCTGTTCATGTTCCTGAACCTGATGCGAACATTTTATCCACTGAAGCCTCAGATGCAAACATTGTAGAAGATCTAGTTCCTGAACCTGAAGTGTATAATGAGGGCTCTCATGATAACACTTTACAAACTTCTATTCTAGGATTTAGTTGCTTCGTTTTGTATTAAAAGGGAGATACCAGTGCCTAGTATGGATGAGAATATACCAGCAAGGGGTTACCCAAGGAGTTCCCGCAAAATGGTTAGTTGCTTCCATCACTACAAAGTTGAAATATTCAATGAGGTTCTTGACAGAAACATAGCTGAGATGAATCACCGGTTTAGTGAAACTTCAACAAGGTTATTGATATGCATTGCTAGTCTAGATCCAAGAGACTCATTTGGCAGATTTAATCATGAGAACCTACTTGAGCTTGCATCTATGTACTCAGTCGAGTTCGATCCAGAAGAACAATATCATTTGGATGGTCAACTCAAGATATACATTGATATGATGAAAAGGTCTGATGTTTTTTGCAGTTGTGGCAGTCTCGCTAATCTTGCTCTCAAGTTGGTTGAAACTAAGGAACATTTACACTTTCCTTTGGTTTACCGGCTCATCACACTTGCTTTGACTTTGCCAGTAGCGGCGGCATCTGTTGAAAGAGTTTTCTCAGCCATGAATATCATTAAAACAGATTTGAGAAATAAGATATCTGATGATTGGTTGAATGTATGATGATATGCTATGTAGAGCGAGATATATTTGCTGGAACTGATGACAAGAAGATCATAGAACATTTTCACAGCTTGAGAGACCATAGAGGCCATCTACCCAACCCTCCCTGTATACTTACGACTTAGGGTAAATACTTCTGTTATCTGTTTCAAACTATTTGTCTACTTATTCCAATACATGTATTGATATCAGCTTGTTCACCTGTTGTAGGTATCTTTTAGTCATGGAGTTGGACATTTTGGGCCATGGAATGAATTATTCAAGCAGCGGGAGTCCAAGTTAGTAGTTATGTGTGACGTTTATGTTATATTTTGTGATTTTAGGTGGTTACAACCTAGTTCTCGAGAATCTTGAAATGTTCTGAATCATTGGTCATGTAAATTCTCGAGTGCATCTAGCTTCATATTTGAATTTTATGAGATTTGGTTCAACGGACTTGCATTCGTCGATCAATTTTTTTATACCTTCAATGTTTCGCCCCGGCTAAGTTCAATTCCTGGATCCGCCACTGCCTCAAATGGCTGATACATTACAGTTTACAGGTTCCTTATGGTGTTGGTGTTTGTTCAGCTCAATGCCACCTTCAGTTTACATTCATGTCTCATGAATACTCCTCCTTGGGGCATGGAATGTAAAGTGCGCCGATGTCTTTCTGGTTTGGGGATAGATGCTGTCATTTATATTGTTTATCCAATGTGTTTCTGGTTTGAAATAGCTGCAAGAATAGTTATGTTCAGCATTCAAGCATGCATGTGTAATTACAATCAAACAATCTTCTATAAGGCTAAGCACTTGATACTATTTCTCTAAACATATATCTTCAGTTTACAAATGTAAGAATTATTACACTTTTCTTTGGTTAGAATTATACTACATGATTGTTCTGGTGCTGATAACAATTCTAGCCTAAAAGGTTTTCCCTTGCTGAGTGGATCAAGTATAGCCTGTTCTGATCATCCTTTGGGTTAATTAGTCTATGCTGGCTAGCAACCTATTAATAATTTGAGTAAAATAGACCATATTTTGTCCTACTTATGAGCCTTGTCATTTTGCAGACTTCAGTTATTCTGATCGTGGTGGACAATCCAAGCTAATACCTGTTTGGGTGCATTAACACCGAAAGGCTCACATTTTAGCTTGAAATTTCTTTGTTTTTTCACACTGATGTACGTCTAATAAACAAACAAATTGTATTATACCGGGAAAAGTCTTATCAAATTACTTATATGTTTCTTCATTTCATGTTAGCGATGTGCTCTAATTAAGCAAATATGGAGATACCCTACAATATACTAATTTTGCTGACTTTTCATCATACCATCAAAGGTTCAATACTCATGTCTTCCTTTTTCATGGTTTTGTTATTTCTCACGACATAAACCCTTCTTGCAATACTATAAATTCCCACAGCAACGCGCAGGGTATCATCTAGTTTAAAAAAAAATTTATACGAATCTTCATATAAGATCTCATGAATATAGCATCACTGATACAAATCCTTTTTACTATGCTTAATAGTACTAGATGAGATCCGAGAAGAAAGACCGCTTTCCCCCGGAGAGAAAAGAGAAGAAAGACTGCTTTGAGATTGGAAAAGACACATGGCACCTTCCAGAGAGGGTCCAGCCATTTCTTTTTCACTTGGAAGCATCTCCAACAGGCGCACAAAAACTGCTCCGCGCGCTAAAATTTGAGTTTTTTGACTACGGACAGTTCCAACAAAAACTTAAAAAAGTGCACGCGCAAAAAAGATTAGGCACGCGTTAAAAAAGCTATCAGAAGCTGCAAATTTGGGGTGCCGGCGCGCGCTTCACAATTTGCACTGCGTGTTTTTTGGCATCTGCTAAACCAACGTTGGGTTCGGCGGACTAAAAATGCTACACTGACGCATTAAAACTAACCGGTCGGTTTGGGATCGATACGCACTCAGGATACTTGTTCTCTAGAAGAACTGAATGACACATAAAAGCGCGCCGCCGCCCAAGTCTCCTCCTCTATTGCAGTTGCAGCCTCCGGCTGGATCCTCAGCCCACCGCCGCTTCGATCCGGAAGCCAATTTCTCTCCTTCTTCTGCGTTGGTAAGTAACCTAGCCTGAAATCTGCATCGATTTCTCTTGTTCTAAGGCAGCCTAACCCAGCCCTTGGTGGATATAGCTAGCTAGGTTTTGTCCAATCCAATCCAGGCCAGGCATCCTCTCTTTTCTCCACGGGCGGATTGCTGGCCGCATGCAGCTAGGATGCGGACCCGGCCATCCCGACCCCTACCCGAAAGCCTGGTGATGGATGCGCCACTGGCGGCTGGAGTTGTAGTAGGAGTGGACTCAGCTTCCACGATGACCTTCACTGATAAACCTGACATGATTGTGAATTCTCTGCCCCGATCACCTTCATTGGCACAAACAAATCTGCAAGAGGTTACCTTACCATCAAATTTGCTCACATTGTTGTACCCCTTCCTCACATCAAAGCCAGCACGACCACCATATGCTCTCCAAAGCAGCCAAGCCTCCTCTGAACTTTTAAATAACATGCCAACTTGAGGCATCCCCTTATCAGATTGTGCCATTGCACACCACCAAATTTATCTGCCATACATGTATAATCAGTTGATCAAATTGCACAACAATAACAAATTTTGTAGATGGAAGAAACTTGAAAGAATTACTGCTAAAGAAAGAATTACTACAAATTGCAGAGCCTTATACTGTGTACTGTACATATATGTATACTGATCATTCAAATTTTTACTACTGGTGAAAGGATACTGCAAATTGCACAGCCTTGTGCTGTGTACTATGTTGCACAAGCATGTAACTACTACAAGTCACATTAGAACTGACCATCTGAACTTATTCTGAATTTATAGCTGAGATCAGAATGCGTGAAATCTGTAGAAATCATGGGCACTTTGAGCTTGCCAGTGTGTGGGTTGGTCGTTTGGTGGTAGCAGGGGCATATCTGACGAGTGTCCATTCTGACTGGTGCCAGGAGGGATGCAGATGCAGCGCTTGCAGGAACTAAAATCAGAATTACCTCCGGCGGGCAGTGGCTGCAGGTTCACAGCGAATTCTTGGGAAGATTACGCGGACGGACATCCTCTGGTGCGGCACGGCCATCATCCCTCGCCTCCGTGGCGGCGCGACCTTCACCCCTCACCGCGGCCCCTCCTTGCTCTCCAATGGACGTTGTGCGAGGCCCTGCTCCCTTTCCTCTCACGGCGGCACGACGCGCTCGACTCCCTCTGTCTCCTCGGTCAGCTCGCCCGTCAAACCCTGCCTCCGTCGAGCGGTGCAGGAGAACGATCCCACCCGCGCACAAAAACGGCTCGCCCCGCCTCTGTCTCTCCTGAAAACTACCTTTGGAACTGTGTAGGCTTCAGACTTGCATAACAGGTACTTATCATATACGTGTACGTGTCTTGCCTAGTAGCTCACTTTGGAACTGAAAGCTTGGTCATCTGGAAGGAAGGTTCTACTCAGCTGTTGGACTAGTCAGAGGGAGTTCCTTTCAGTTCTACTCTGCTAATTTTGCTAGTCTAATTGATGATACCCTGTACACTGAAGCTTCAGTTAGTTTTTTCAGTTACAAGCTAGTCTTGGCTGGACCTATGCCTTCTGATAAGGGTGTTATATATTCTGATTTGAAATAAAACAAACAACTCTAGCTGCTTTGAAATTCTGTGTCCCCTTTTTTCTTAGTTTTTTGTAACTTATAAGTACTTAACAACATCCTTTATTATCATCTGACATATGGAAGTATTTGTATTGTTTTTAAAGATTTGTACCATTGTCTTGAGCCAAGCAAAGAAGTGCAACAGTGCATATATACTTGGAGACCATGTACCTCCCTCCCCCAATCTACATATTGTAACTATTTTTCCCCTTGGTTCTATATAGCTACCCTCTTCAAGTCTACATACTAATTAGCTGTTTTTTCCCTTGGATACACCTTACCGAAATAGGACATTTCACCATCTTATGCCTAATTTGTGTCTTAACCAAGAAAGGAATTTGAATGCCAAATTGGCTTCTTTTTCATTTTTGAATTGTATCACTGTTAGTTATAATTTGGTTCTATTCTCTTACTCCCCAAGCTAGGGAGTTCTGCTTCAAAATATCAAGCATGAATGGTGCCTTCGTGTCGGGCGCCACTAAAAAAGGTCAGCTGAGTGAAATTTTTTTAGGTGCAGTTCATTTTATGAAATGATTTCATCCACGGGTTAAAATTGTCAAATTTGCCGTATTTGCGACACGTGAAAGGACCATGTTACTTTACGCCAAATCACCAATGCGTATGAACTGAACTATTAGTGAGGTTCTTTGTTTTTGGCAGGTGGGAAGGCCCTATTGCGAATTGCGATGCTCTAACCAGGCAGAGGAGTGGGACATGATGAGCTTTGTGAAGGGAGATGCTAGGTAAAACGTCCCACCAGGCCTACACCCTATTTGATGTCACTAGGAACATGTACTAGTTCTTCACCACGAAGGACCTTGATGCAAATGCTTAGACAATATTCTGCAGGAACTAAACTAGACAGACCATCTTTAGTACAAAGTTGTACTAAAGCAACAACAATTAATATGGGTCGGAGGGAGTAACACAATCTTACTATTACTTGTTGGAGGCCCCCAACGAAGCATCTACATTAATCCTCATGAGGCATGCTAGGAAAAAAAGGTAAACCCTATAAATTCTCACACAAAACAGAAATATTTGGCCATCAATTTGTCATACAGTCATTTGATCCATTCTGTTTTTTCATTCATTTTTTTTGAATTTTCTGTTTTTTCATTCATGATTGAATATTCAGGCGCTGTGCTCTTTCCGCAGCGTACCGTCCAGCAGACGAGGGTGGTAAACGTGTTCTAGTGCTTCAGCCTTGAGGCGCTCCGCCGTGCTCAACCACCAGTTGGAGAGGCTCCCCGTCCCCATGTTCTTCATACCATGCTGCAGTGAAGGGCATGCGTGAGAAATGGCAAGCTACCAGCAGGAAAAAGGGCGGCCAACCTCTTCTCTTGTCAAGCACATCAGGATTCATAGGGGCAGTGGCGGAGCTACATAGAAATTTTTGGGCGGGCCAAGGTAAAGAAGAGCACAATTTTTGGGCGGGAACTTCAATTCTGACATGAACATGTGTGCTTGCAAATAGGTGTAGGCACGACGTGTACCTCTGAAAAGCACCAAGCTGGTCGGCCAGTATTTTCTGGAGTGTGTTGGGGAGCTCGAGAAGCAGCCTCTCCATGGAGCAAAGCCGCGCAACAAGCACCATGAAAATAGCAAAAACATAATACCAAGTTTCAACACGCAACTTAATAAATAATTGTGCTAACCAGGACGACGCCATATTTTCTTTGTTTCTTGAACTCTGTTGGTGTACTTGAGCACATATGTGCGTACTTTTACACCCAATAAATTATGGAAATAATAAAAACGTTCATACTGTCACGCTTTTGTGTAACCTCATGATATCTTGACCTTTGTTGGTGTACTTGAGCATATATGTGCATTTTTTAATAAAAAGGCTTTCGCCCCACTTTATATATAAAGCATAGACCAACAGTGTCTGATACAACCACACTCACCCAACACAAACGCGTACACACCCAAGGCTGGATACATAGGCGCTGAGCGCAGCAACACACTCCCTAGCACTACAAGAGCCGCCGGGGGCTTCAGCCGTGAACACCATCGCGAAGAAGTGAAGCCGCATATGACGAACCGTGGGCTCCAAGGCGGCGCCTTCAAGAAGGATACGACACCGGAGCGCCGCCACCGCCCGATCCAAGGATCAGAGTTTCCCTTGGAGCAACACGACGGGCAATGATAGCCGCGACGATGCCTTCAAGAAGGGAGCGATCTACGCCGTCGCCAGTCTGTCCGAAGATAGAGTAGGTTTTCACCCCGGCCAACCCTCACCGCCACCGAACGCCACACCCCGGCTACCATGTCGCCCACACGGCCGTGGCAACCGGGCAGCACCGAGGCACGAGCTCTGCCCCGGAGCACTGTGCCACCACCACCAGGGCCGCCGCCCCGGAATCCAAGACCTTGACACCAAGTCCCCCGAGCCCCACCGCTACCCCAACCGCAGAGACGGGCGGAAAGGATCGGCCTTCCGCACCCCTGGCCGGTCCCAGCGCCGAGACCCAATAGGCCGGCCACAACAAGCCTCCATCGAACTGTCCTGCTACACCGGGCGCGAGACGAGCGCGGTCCTGCTACACCGGGCGCGAGACGAGCGCGGTCCTGCTACCGGGCGCGAGACGGGCCGGTCCTGCTGCCAGGCGCGAGACGAGCACAGTCCTGCTGCCGGACGCGAGACGGGCTGGTCCTGCTGCCGGGCGCGAGACCAGCTCGGTCCTACGGCACCGGGTGCGAGACGGTCGATGGACCGCAGCCGGGAGAAGGCCAGCCCTCCGGCGAGAGAAGCGAACGGACACCGAGGAGAGGGGTCGGAGGCCGACACAGGCAACTTACAGACGAGCCGACGCCAGAACAATCTGGCCGCCGGCGCAATCAACCTGCCACCACCACATCACCTGCGCCTCCACGCCCTGGTCAGAACCACCCGAAGCCCCGCCACCCCGCACCGGAGCAGCAAGGACACCGGCCGCAACACCACCACCTCCACAGGGTCGCCAGCCACCCCCGCCACCGGAGACCAT
>NC_057808.1:335101710-335242350 GCF_018294505.1 Triticum aestivum | reverse complement strand
CGCGAAGCCATCCATCCGCGTGCAGGGGAGAACCGCCCCGCCGCCGCCTCGGCTACGCGGCCTTTGGCCGCCGGCGCCCCCGGCGGCGGCGAGGGAGGGGGAGGCGGGGCGGAGGGCCGGAGGAGGAGGCGCTAGGGTTGCCCCCCCCCCCACCCACGGCGCCCGCGGGAGCGCCTCGGGAGGGAGAGATGTGCATTTTTTACACCCATCAAATTATGGAAATAATAAAAACGTTTAGATTTTATCTACTGTCGCGCTTTTGTGTAACCTTATGATATCTTAATACAAATCACTGATTTAATGACATTGATCATGTTATTTAGGAATGCAATTGTTTCCTTTTACTCGAGCTCTCCCTATATGGTAGGAATATATCATTAACTAGATGATACCTCGCGCGTTGCTGTGGGAATTCTTAGTCTATAAACATGGTGGTAGATAAATTGAACAACTTTTTGCATAGTGTACTTACATACTTAGATAAGAAAATGGCAATGGACACAATACTTGATTTAAATATAAATATTGGAAAACGTGAATTTTATGCATTCTATTTTTTTACTAAATACAGGGCAGGAGTAATTTCATATGGCTTACATGAGTAACAATGTATATATTATTGTAACTTTTTCTCGTAAATCAATCTTCATATCTGCATGCTTATGATCTACTACACAAAAGTTGACCATTGTAGTTGCTTGCATTACGTGGCAGTGAGTGATGGAGCTCCAATATCAACAAAAACAAAAATCCTTTCTCTCTATATTTTGCCAAAGAATACAAATTCTCTTGTCTCAAAGCATTTGTCTGAAAAGAGCATGTGTACTTATCACAAGCACCGCGGACTGGCTTCAATCACCACATTCGGTTTTTTCTCCCTGCTCCGTAATCCAACTAGGTCCGGCTTCTCCTGCTAGGCTAAGCTCCGCCCCGCTGGCCACTCTGGCCGCGGCGGCCACCGCCCTCCGCGCCCCCTCGGGTCGCGCCGCCCCATCACGGCCACCCATGCCGGCTCCGGCATCGCCCCGGACTCCCGCCCCCCACCGGCCAGCCTTCAATGCCCCAGGCCCGGGGGCGGATCTGGATCCCCTGGTTCTTCCGTTGCGCCTACCTCACCCCGCTCACCGGTCGCGTTAGAGTGGGGGACGCCCCGCAAATCCTGCTGCGGGGTGCCGACCTCGAGGGCGGCCCCTCGCCCGGACCGTTGGCTCTGGACTCGACACCCCCGCCAGAGCAACCCCGGCTTCGATCCATCGTGGTTGTGCCCTCCCCGCCACCTGTTTCGGAGCCGACCGCCATTGAAGAGGGATGGACTCGCTATTAATCCTGCAGGAGCAAGAAGGCCAGCAAGCGCCCGCCAGGCAGCTCAGGGCACCGCCGAGGGCCCGGATCTGGACGCCCCTCCCTCGCCAGGGCGCGAGGCCTTCTTAAGCAAGTTCAAGGGCCTCTGTTTTTGCTGCCTCAGCCCTCACCACCGCCGCGTCGACTGCCGCGATCCACTCCATTGCATCATCTGCAAGCTCCCTGGCCACATCGGCAGGGAGTGCCCCAAGAACAAGAGAAACCGAAGAGAGGGTGAGTCGCAGGCCTATCCGGTGCGGGACCGGCTGGTTTTCCCCGCCCCCGCCTGCCCTTCCCCGCCTCAGATGGCCCCGACGAACGCCCCCTGCATCGACCACGGGCGCCGGCCAAGAACCAGCCACAAGGTGATCGCCTCCACCCCGGAGATGGAGCAGCAGATCTTCCTCCTGCAGCAGCATGCGGTGGTGGTCACCTCGGTGAGCAAGCTGCACGCGGCCAGCCCCCTCTCCATTGGCCGGGCCATCGAGCGGGAGTTCCAGATCCCTGCGCACCTCCTCCGCGTCACCAGCCATGACCCTGAGGATTTCTTCATCCACTTCACCATGCCGGCGCACAAGGACCTCGTCGTTCGACGTGGCTCGATCGCGGTGGACGGTGTCTCCTTCCTCCTGGAGCCGTGGAGGGAGGACACGCACGTGATCCACGACACCTGGATGCTGGTGGGCGCGAAGGACGCGCTGGGCGACAAGGTGATCATCGACCGCCTTGACAGCCGCACCTTCGAGCGCGCGGACACGAAGCTCTTCGCCGTTTGGGTGTGGGTGTGGCAACTCCACCGCATCCCCACCAACCGGACGTTGTGGAAGCACGAGCGGGGCGCTGGCAGGGTGGAGGAGATGCTCGGCTTCTCGTCGCCGAGCAGGGCGGTCGCGCTACCTCCCAACCTGCTCCGCTAGGACGTCCTCGTGCACATCGATCGCGTTGAAGACTGGACGCTGCTGTCCCCCCGCTCCTCGCACTCCGGTCAGAGCAGCCTCCCCTCCTCCTCCGACGACGACCGCCCGTACCCGCACTACCCACACGCGGGTGGCTGGGTGTCACGCGTGGAAGACGGCAGGCCATCACAGGACCAGGGGCCGCGCCTGCGCCCTCCTGCTCAGGTGGCGTCCTCGGGGCTGCAAGGGCATGCCCTCGGCGGGCCACAGTCGCGGCCATGACGGTGACGACAGCCAGAGGAGGTCCTGGAAGGACACGCTCCTGGGGCAGGGCCGCGGCAAGGAGCCGACCGCGCTCCTTCCACCCCCCACGGAGCGCCACCGCAGTCGCACACCCACCTCGCGCCACAGCCGAAGCCGCCCTCGCGACGGGTGCCTGGGCCATGCTGCCAAGGCGGGCAAGAGCGGGTCCCGGGCCGCGTCTTCTTCTGGGACGGCCGCAGCTCCGGCTAACCCGCTGCTGGCGCCGCCCCGGCACCTGCCCAGGGCGTCGGGGGCCACGAACGACGACGAGCCGGTGGTGTCCTTCTTCGACGAGGTGGGCAAGGAGCTGCCCCCTCCGCCGCGGGTGGACTTGAGGACGGCCGCGGTAGACAAGGCGGCCACGGCCATCGTGGACAAGCCTCTCTGCTTCGAGGAGAATGCAGACGAGGCCAGCAACAACGAGGACGACATCGACATGGGCCTGGCCCTCCCCCTCGCCCGGCACACCCCTAGAGCGGCTACAACACACGCCCTGCAGATCGGCGTGGTCACCACCCAGGTGTGCCACTTGCAGATCACTGAAGCTGGTGGCAGCGGTGACCCGGGCCAGCTGTTCGCCAACACCGTGCCATTCGTGCTGGGGAAGGCCCCGGCTCGCACCAAGATGCCGATGCGCTCCAGACCTACTGCGCCACCGTCCCGCCAGAGCGCTTGTCAGGCAAGCAACCTGTCCAATGTCCCGGTCAGCCAGAGGGCCACACTGCGCATCGTGCACGGCCTGGGCATCCTGGGGCCAAACGAGACCATGACGGCCAAGGCAGCAGAGGCACTAATCCGCCATTTTGACAAGCCGCTCTCCGACTCCGACATCAGGGCCATCGCCAAGCTCACCAACCTCGACGCTGCGGCTCTCAAGATCGTCGCGGGCATGCACGGACCAGACGGAGAGGCCGCTCAGGCCACTGCTTCCCCATGTTAGGTTTCCCCAATAGTTTTAGCCTCCGGCGACCCCCAGCGTGCGGCTGGGTAGAGTTAGGTTCTTCCATGTGTTGTAACAGTCTAGAGTGCTCTCACAGTAAAGGCGTAGTTGATCGCCGGCGGAATTTCGGGCCTATTGGTGGCCGCCGGCGACCCCCTTGCCAATGGAGGTGTACTTGTGTTTGCTTTCTAGTAGATTTAGTCGTTGGAGCAACCACCTTTTTCCCCATGATTGAGACAAACTACCAAATTATGTGGTGGAACATTCGAGGGCTCAACTCGCCGGCCCGGCGAGCCATAGTGAGCGAGACGGCGGAGACGCACAAGCTGGCTCTTCTCTGCCTTCAAGAGACAAAGATCAACGAATGGAGTAGATCGTTAGTTAGAGAGGTGGGCGGAACCAGGCTAGCAGACTGCGTCGTCCTCCCGTCCCGGCGACAGGCACTAGGGGAGGCGCGGCGATCTTCTGGGACAAGAGTCGCGTGGATGTGCAATCCCACGCCATCGGTCGTTTCTCCATCACGGCCAAAATCACTCTCGCCACAACAGCTACATCCTTCTGGATGACGACGGTGTACGGACCCGTCGACGATGGGAGGAAAGACGAGTTCCTCGCCAAGCTGGCTCGAACTGCACCGGCACCGAGCGACCCCTGGCTCATCAAAGGCGACTTCAAACTGATCTACGGGGCGCGAGACAAGAACAACAACAACATAAACCGAAGAATCATGGGCAAATTCCGGGCTGCAATAGACACGGCAGGACTGAAGGAGATCAAGTGCAAAAACAGAAAATTCTCATGGAGCAACGAACGCGCATCTCCAACCCTAGTTAGCATAGAAAATTTCTTCTGCAATATGGCATGGAGCTCCATGTTCCCGTCCTACCTCCCCCATGCTGCCTCAACATCGTGCTCCGACCACTGCCCCTTGTTGCTGTCAGAAACTTCTACACCTCGACGCGCGGGTCGTTTTCGCTTCGAATCCTTCTGGCCGCGCTTCCCTCGCTTCCACGCCACAGTCCAACATGCGTGGAACCGTTCGGTTGCCTCTGGCTGTGCCTTCCAGTGTCTCAATGTGTAGCTTGCTAGAACGGCAAAGGACCTGAAGATTTGGGCGAAAGGTTTCTTCAGCGAGACAAGACTCCAGATGCACATGGCCAACGAGATCATTCTGCGCCTCGACATTGCCCAGGAGAGCAGGCAGTTGTCGCACGGTGAGCTCCAGCTGCGGAAGCAGCTCAAGCTGCGCATCCTCGGCCTCACTGTGATCGACAGAGCGCGGAAGCGGCAAGCGTCGCGTGTCACCTGGCTCCGCGCGGGGGATGCCAAGACGGCCTTTTTTCAGGCCAAAATCAACTCCAGGCGCCAGAAGAACTTCATCCATGCCCTCCGCACCGGTGACTCCATTGCCACCTCCCACGGTGACAAAGGGCGGATCATCCATGAGCATTTCAACTCCACACTGGGACGGCGACGCCTCGTAGCTACACCATCAACTGGGATGCCATCCACTTGCCAACCCTGCCCGCGGTCGGCGTCGACAACCCGTTCACCGAGGAGGAGGTGTGGGCGGCGATCTGCAAGTCTCCGCAGGAGAAATCCCCAGGGCCGGACGGCTTCAACGGCACGTTCTACCGCTCCTGCTTGCCCATCATCAAGGATGACGTCATGGCAGCCTTTCACCAGTTCTACAACCTCGCAGGGAGAGACATGTCGATGATCAACAACGCGGCAATCATCCTGCTGCCAAAGAAAGATGGGGCGACAGAGGTCACAGACTACAGGCCAATCAGCTTGATCCACTCGATCACGAAGCTCATCTCCAAGGTCCTCTCCATTAGGCTAGCTTCCGTCATCGGCTCCATCATATCACCTGCGCAAAACAGCATTCCTAAAGACAAAGTGCATCCACGACAATTTCCTCTACGTGCAAAACTCCGTCCGTGCCCTGCATCGCCGCAAGACACCGTGTGTCCTAATGAAACTCGACATAGCAAAAGCGTTCGACACCGTGTCTTGGGAATATCTCCTCGAGCTACTACAGAAGCTAGGGTTTAGCACGCGCTGGCGTGACTGGGTGGCTCGTCTCCTCGCCGCAGCATCCTCTTCGGTCTCCCTCAACGGCACGGCCGGCCCAAGTATTCTCCACCTCCGCGGGCTGCGGCAGGGCGACCCGCTATCCCCTTTCCTCTTCATCCTAGCCATCGATCTGCTGCACCATCTCATCACCGCAGCGGTGGAGCAACAACTCCTACACCGCCTCCCTGGACGTGACCTAGCGCTACGGGTGAGCCTCTATGCTGACGACGCCGTCATCTTCATAAACCCTAGCCGTGAGGAAGTCGACTCCCTGTTGCGCATCCTAGGTGATTTTGGAAGGGAAACAGGGCTTTGCATCAACCCGGCCAAGTCCACGGTCTCTCTGATCCGATGCGAGAACATCAACATTGCGGAGGCGCTGGAGGGTTTCGCAGGCTCTGTCGCCCCCTTCCCCATTAGATACCTAGGGCTTCCGGTCACCACGGGCCGTCTTGCCTTGTTCACCTCCAGTTTATCATCGATAGAATCAAGGCGAGACTAAGTGGCTGGAAGGGCAAGCTGCTACCGATGGCGGGACGCCGAGTGCTTGTCCGTTGCATGTTGAGCGCCATGCCCACCTTCGCGCTCACTGTCCTCGGTGTCCCGAAGAAGATCCACAAGGAGATCGACAAGTGCAGATGGTGTTTCCTTTGGCGACAAGACGAGGAGATCACAGGGGCCAGCTGCAAGGTCAACTGGCCGGCGGTGTGTGCCCCGACGGAGCAGGGGGCATGGCCATCCCTGACCTCCAGCGTTTTAGCAGGGCGCTCCGGCTGCGCTACGCCTGGATCGCCTGGCATCACCCGGAAAGGCCCTGGGTGGGCTCTGAGCTGCCATGCGATGACGCGGACAGAGCCCTCTTCATGGCCTCGACAAAGGTGATGATCGGAGACGGGACTCGGGCATTGTTCTGGCTCTCCCCGTGGCTTGGACATGGCAGTCTCTCGCAGCTATTCCCCAGGCTTTTCAACCACTCTCGACGCAAGCACAGATCAGTTCAACAAGCACTCAACGACGACACCTGGATCCGTGACCTCGCCCAGGGAGACAACTAGCACCTCCTCGAGGACGTCCTGGCCATGCACCGTGAGGTGCAGCGATCGGCGGAGCCCCTTCGACCAGGAGTGCCAGACACCCTCACCTGGAAAATTTCGAGCTTAGGGACGTACTCAGCCAGGTCCGCCTACCAAGTGTGGCACCCCGGCTCAGAGCAACCGGTTTACCTTGCATTGCCAGCCCAGGGATCGAGTCTTCTGGCAACACACAACAACTTGGTACAGAAAACAACCGCTTTATTGATACTAGCGGAACATAGGTCTGATATTACATCAAGTAGCGAGGCCAAGGGGCACACACGGTGCGGCTGAACGGTATGTACATTATTTAATGAACATGAAGGGGCCTCGATCACGATAACTAGGTGGCAGCGGAACGACGATGAAGTGGAACTCCATAGCACAGGGTCACCGATGTGGACACGACCTAGACGCAAGAAGCTCTCCGATCCGAAACGACTTGCCTGAAATCTGGCATGACATGCTAGGTTAGGAAATTGAATGTACTTGCAAGCTCACAACAAGCATAAGCATAATGGCAAACAATATCATGACAATTAATCAGGGTAATACACTGCAACATGATACTACGGATGCGGTGAAATCAACATGTGTACTGAGTCACTCAGACTCTCTTACCAAAAGGGTTACCTCGTAACCGAACGGTGATCATACCTGGATCACAAATGAAACGAACACTTTAGTTCTCACCACAATCATATTCATGATCCGACAAATCATCACATAACCAGTGCCAACAATAGAATTTTAGTGTGCAAGTTTATTTATTAATGTTGATCCATGGTGTGACTTACTCATGAGCTATGTCCGTAACCGAGGACGCGGCTATCGATAAATTAAATACACTCTACAGAGGTAGTGCACTTTACCCACACCACGGAATCCATGGCCTCGTCATCCCATTCGGGTGGACCAACGACATTCCGGCGAAACCCTCCCGTTGCCATGACACTCTCCCGGCCACTCCGACCAACTCCCCACTGGGCTAAGTCATGGGTGGCCCTGTGCCTACCAAAGGCATCAACGGCCACCGTCGTGGCAAAAACGGTCCCAAACGGGGACAAGGTACCATAACAGCAAACGGGCACACAAGGTTATGTCTGCTTACCGGGCCAGGGTACCGCACACCCATAACCTTCCCTCGTTGGAGGTACCGACCAGAGGCACGGCAACGGACCGAATCAAGACCTCCCCATAAAGGTAAATGTGGTCGCACTGAGAAAAACCCGATCCAGTGGCACCATGACTCGATCAACATTATGTTCAAGTTGGATTAACATCAGGTTAATCTTGAAAATAAAACAACTCGAGTCATCATATGCCATGATCATGCAACTACTACACATGCAAAACATATCACTCAAAGCGATAGATCAACATCATCAAAATATCTTACTTGCACTACTCATCAACTAAACTTACTGGTTCAACTATACTGGTTATTAACATTCATCATTTTAATTATCTCATAATATATTGAAATCATTTTATCACAAAAATAAACTACCATTATTCATGCAAGCATAAACATTTCAATGAAAATTTCTTCTACTGACTTAAACTAGCTCAAGCATTCAACCAGTACCACACTAAAGCAATTCAAGCATGGTAAAGCAACTAGCACTAAGCAATATTTATTTAAATAATTTAAATGCATGCAAATAACTCATATTCAAGTTGGAAAAATCATAGATATGGAGATGACACCATCCAAATGTTGGTGTGGCTTGCCTTAGTGCAGAGGAGGTCCACACTCCTCCTGGTGATCTTCAAGACAAGCTTCTCCCTCTGAAAATATTTAAAAACAGCAAAATAAAATATCAAGAACCACTCTGAAAATTACCAGACATTCTAGATAGCAAGGAAAAATCTCAACTTTGTGGTGCTGCTAGAACTTTTCAAAACAAACACAATGCAAAAAGAATAAACTCATTTGGACTTGTAGTTTAGGAGTTATGGCTGGTCAAAGTGCTGGTCAAATTTTTGAATTAAATTTGAATAAACAGAAAACCAGGGGGGTGACGTCGAAGACGTATTCTCAGAATATGCCTCCACTCATACCGCTTCGGGCACGAGTGGAGAGGTTGACAGTGGGCCCCGCTGGTCAGTTGTAGAGAGAGAGGGGAAGAAACAGAGCGACGGCGAGGCTTTGCCGGAGCTTACGCCGGCGAGGAGGGGTCCTTGGGCGAAACTAGAGGGATAGAAAGAGAGAGGGGGTCGAGGCGCACCTGCCTGTACCCGTGGCTCGATGAGAAGTGGCCGGAGCAGCTCGCAACTAAGCTCGCGAACGACGGCCGCGGTCGGGTCTCGCCGGAGAGGAAGAAGACGACGGGTTGGGGCGGTCCTAGGGGCTGCAACGCGTCCAGACGACACCAGTGGACCTCCAAGGAGTTGCCAGAGCAGTTTCTCGAGCTCGAGAGGCACCGGAGCAAGGTGGGTGGCTGCGGGGGATCGCCGGCGAGCTCGGGTTGGGGACGGCGGCCAGAGGCCTGCCCGGCTGGGCTACGGCTATCCTATGGCTTTGTGGAGGTTGTGTGGTGGGTTTGGGATGCTCAGAGCGGAGGGAGGGGCTCGGATTTGTAGCCGGAGGGGAAGGGGTACGTGGCTGCGACGGAGCTCTTTGGAAGCCGGTGAGCGACGACGAACGGCGTCAGCGAGGGCTGGAGGGGTGCTGCACTCACGTGGGAGCTGTGCAATGTGCCGACGAGCACAGGAGGCGGTGGAGGAAAAAGACAGGGGCACGGGGCGCACTGTGGCTTTTGGCCGTGATGCGCCCTTGCTCGCTGCGGCGTCTCCGGCGTCGGCGAGCGCCAGGGAGCGGTCAAGGGTGAAGATACGGAGGGGGTGGCGTGGTGCGGCAGTCGTCGGCGAGCTCTGGCTCGATCACACGTGAAACAGAGACGGTGGCGCCACGCAGAGCGCGTCAGACGCGATGCCAGGGCCGTGTCCTCCCGCGGTCACCACGCTGGCATGGTCAAAACGACGCCCGCTCGTTGCCAAACCTTGTCCCTCGCGTTGTCCTTGCAGTGTTTAGTCTAGGAAAGTTGATCACACACTGCCAGGCCGACCTGATTGGACTTGAGATGGTTGGCAAGTTTCTGGTCAGAAACTTGGTCGCCAAGTTTGGAGGTCTTCTAGAAGGTGATTAGGGCTAAGCTTCTGGGGTTAAGGTTTATCTAGGAAGGTAACCAAGCTCAAGAAAATTCAGCCTCATATGATCAAGGAAAAATGCACTTGCTGTAGAAACTGAATTTTGCGGTCAGAACAGAAATGATTTTCTGTAGCAAAAATATTCCAAATAAGTATGCAATATTTTTGCACAGAGACGTGGGCCAAGGTTCAAAGAATATTTGGGAATTTTCTCAGATTTTTGGAAGCAAGAAAAATGAGGGTTGCTTTGGAGCACAAGTTTCTGAATTGAGTTTCAGAAAAGAATTTGAATATTTTTCTTTTATGAAAAACATTCCTTGGGCTATCTTGGGATTTTTCAGAGAAATAAAGTTGAATGAGAGATGGATGGGTCACTTGGGTGAAAATCAAGGACATGCCCAAGTGCTTAAGTCCAGTTGAATTGATTCAAAAACCCAAATTCAAAGCAAGGGCAAATGATGTCCGGAAAAAGAGAGAAGGCAAAATCCAGGCTGTCACACCAGGCGCAGTTTCAGGGCAGGACGGCGACACACCTCGACCAACTAGTCTAGAAAGCTTGGGCGCCCGGGAAGATCAAGATCTTTGCATGGCTGCTGCTCCGGGATCGGCTTTGGTGTAATGACAGGCTACAGCAGCGGGGTTGGACGAACAACTACTTCTGCCAGCTTTGCGTCAGGAACCTGGAATCCTCGGGCCACCTGTTCTGGCACTGCCCGGAGTCCAGGAGCGTTTGGAACGAGATCGGGCAATGGCACGGCTGCTCCGCACTCTCCCCTGCAGGCTGTTGGAGCCATGGAAGCTCCACCACGATCATCCAGAGCATCTTGGCGCGCACCGCCCCCCCATGGCGGCAAGGGGCGTGATCAATCTTGCTGCTGGCTTGTTGGGAAATTTGGCAGGAGAGAAACCAATGCACTTTCCGGCAGAGCCTGCCGTGTGTGAGAGAAATCACCAGACGCATCAGAGACGGCATCGAGCTTTGGAGGATCACAGGAGCGACGTGCATCGAGAGCCCCTTCGGGGAACCCCCATGAGACATAAAGTTTTTCTGTTCTAGGGTTTTTGGCCGCCTGTGGCAAACCCTACGCACTGATCCTAGGATCTTCACCAGACTTATTGTTTTCTGCTGCTTCTTGCTATGATCAATGGAAATGCCAGTAATTGCTGGATCTTTCAAGAAAAAACAAGCACCGCGATCCAAATTATGGCACAGAAGTCAGGATTTGTTTACAACAAAAGGATACTATGCATGGAACTTGTAAGCTACATTCCTTGGCGCCCACAATGCACCCAAGTAGTACAATATGCATCAGATGCTTCTGTGATGTCTTCCCAGGCTAGTCGCTCCTTAGCACAACACGTTTCTAGCATTAGATGAGTCAAGAAAACTCAAAAAAACTACTCTACATTAGAACCCAATACATGTTAAATATTTGTATAATTAGAACTGGGCCATAATGATAAATTTACCTTTAATCACCCTGATACCAGTAGCTAGGATCTCATTTTGGTGACCGCAATGGAGAAAAATATACTTGTACCAAGTAAAAGACCAACATCAGATGGCTTTGATTGATTGTTGTGTAATGAAAGCATGATGATGTAGTTTAGCGGTGAATACACTTCTCACTTTCTCAGGCTGTATGTGTGGACGTCGGAGCTTCAGTTACTATAAATACATAAATCCCCAAATGGATAACATCAGCAATCAATTATTGAAACAATGAAAGAATGAATCCACAAATTGTAGATGCATCCACTAGCTAAATCCACAAACAAGATGCAAGAGGAAGAAAAAGAGAGTTGTGGATATGGCATGTCACGACAACTGCGTGTGTGGAGCAGATCAGCCTTGGCGTGGGATTCCCGACGGCATGCATAGCAGATCGGTCGTGGTGCAGATGAGGCAACGACGAGCAGCCCGTCGTTCTTGTCGTTAGCCTGCAAAGCGTACCGCGCGGGGTTCACCGACGGCGTGCAGGAGCATATCAGCCTCCTTGGTGGAGATGAGGCGACAGCGAGCAGTCCCGGGTCCTCGCCGTCTGCCTATTATTCGGGAAAGGAGGCCTCACCATGGTGGGGGTAGGAGGGGAGCAGAGTTCTCCACCTCGTGCAATTCTGCTATTTTTTTTAAATAATATATTTTTTAATTAATTTTCATAAATATTACGCTGGATAATTTTTTTTTCAAAAATAATACACCGTTGGCCCGTTGCAGGCCGACTGGGCCTAGTCGGCCCACAGCAGGCCGATTGGACTCCAGTCGGCCTACAGCTGGCCAACTGGCCCCTGTCGGCCCACCGTGGGCTGATTGGGTCCTGTGACTGGAGCTAAATACCTCTTATTGGATATTCACCAGATAAAAGTCAAAATATGGTTCGCTGTGGGCTAATTGTTTTTGCAAAAAAAGTAGGCATAAAAATATATGTTTTAAAAATATTAATTATGTAATTAAAAAATGTTAAACGTGTATAAAAAAATGTTCCTGATGTATACAAAAAATATACAATATATATGAAAAAAAGTTGACATAAAAAATATGTTTTAAAAAAGTGTTAAGCATGTATTTAAAAATTGTTAAATGTGTGTATAAAAAATGTTCCTTATTTATACAAAAAATATAGAATGTGTATGAAAAAAAGTTGGCACCAAAAAAATATGTTTGAAAAAAATGTTAATCATGTATTTGAAAAAATGTTCCTTATCTATACAAAAAATATAGAATGTGTATGAAAAAAAGTTGACACCAAAAAAATATGTTTGAAAAAAATGTTAATCATGTATTTGAAAAAATGTTCAACGAGTACACAAAAATATTTCATGTATTGGAATGAAAGGTTAAACGTGTATAAAAAATGTTCCAGCTCCGGATCCAGTATGGGAGCATCACGGACCTAAGTATGATTGGTTGCTCTTTTTGTATGGAACTGGAACATTTTTTTCAAACATATTTTTTTGGTGTCAACTTTTTTTCATACACATTCTATATTTTTTGAATAGATAAGAAACATTTTTTATACACACATTTAACAATTTTTAATCATGTATTTGAAAAAATGTCAACTTTTCAAACATATTTTTTTGGTGTCAACTTTTTTTCATACACATTCTATATTTTTTGTATAAATAAGGAACATTTTTTATACACACATTTAACAACTTTAAATACATGCTTAACACTTTTTAAAACATATTTTTTATGTCAACTTTTTTTCATATATATTGTACATTTTTTGTATACATTAGGAACATTTTTTATACATGTTTAACATTTTTTAATTACATAATTAACATTTTTTAAACATATTTTTTATGCCTACTTTTTTTGCAAAAACAATTAGACCACAGCGAGCTAATTAGCTCTAGTCGGCCCACAGTGGGCCGACAGGACCCAATCAGCCCACAGTGGGCCGACAGGGGCCAGTCGGCCAGCTGTAGGCCGACTGGAGTCCAATCGGCCTGCTGTGGGCCGACTAGGCCCAGTCGGCCTGCAGCGGGCCGACGGTGTATTATTTTTGGAAAAAATTTACCCAGCGTAATATTTATGAAAATTAATTACAAAAATGTATTATTTAAAAAAAATTAGCTGCAATTCTCCTCCTCGTGCAGGGGCTAGACCGGGAGGAGAGGGAGTGGATAGGGGAAGTGGACGAAGGGGCTCTATGTATTAGGACAGCATAACCGCACCTAATTTCTGCCCTCTCACACCCTCAATCGTTTTTGCCGTCAGATCTTGTGTCAGACTCGTTTCTGGCCATTAGATGGCTAATTTTTTTTTAATAATACATTTTTTATTAATTTTCATAAATATTACGCTGGGTAATTTTTTTTCAAAAATAATACACCGTCGGCCCGCTGCAGGCCGACTGGGCCTAGTCGGCCCATAGCAGGCCGATTGGACTCCAGTCGGCCTACAGCTGGCCGACTGGCCCCTGTCGGCCCACTGTGGGCTGATTGGGTAGAGCTAATTGGCTCGCTGTGGGCTAATTGTTTTTGCAAAAAAAGTAGGCACAAAAAATATATATTTAAAAAAATTTAATTTTGTAATTAGAAAATGTTAAACGTGTATAAAAAAATGTTCCTGATGTATACAAAAAATGTACAATATATATACAAAAAAGTTGACTAAAAATATGTTTTAAAAAGTGTTAATCATGTATTTAAAAATTGTTAAATGTATGTATAAAAATGATCCTTATCTATACAAAAAATATAAAATGTGTATGAAAAAAAGTTGACAGCAAAAAAATATGTTTGAAAAAAATGTTAATCATGTATTTGAAAAAATGTTCCTTATCTATACAAAAAATATAGAATGTGTATGAAAAAAAGTTGACACCAAAAAATATGTTTGAAAAAAATGTTAATCATGTATTTGAAAAAATGTTCAACGAGTACACAAAAATGTTTCATGTATTGGAATGAAAGGTTAAACGTGTATAAAAAAATGTTCCAGCTCCGGATCCGGTATGGGAGCATCACGGACCTAAGTATGATTGGTTGCTCTTTTTTATGGAACTGGAACATTTTTTTCAAACATATTTTTTCATACACATTCTATCTTTTTTGAATAGATAAGAAACATTTTTTATACACACATTTAACAATTTTTAAATACATGCTTAACACTTTTTAAAACATATTTTTTATGTCAACTTTTTTGCATATATATTGTACATTTTTTGTATACATCAAGAACATTTTTTTATACACGTTTAACATTTTTTAATTACATGATTAACATTTTTAAACATATATTTTTTATGCCTACTTTTTTTGCAAAAACAATTAGCCCACAGCAAGCCAATTAGCTTCAATCGGCGCACGGTGGGCCGACAGGACGCAATCAGCCGACAGTGGGCCGACAGGGGCCAGTCGGCCAGCTGTAGGCCGACTGGAATCCATTCGGCCTGCTGTGGGCCGACTAGGCCCAGTCGGCCTGCAGCGGGCCGACGGTGTATTATTTTTAAATTTTTTATCCAGCGTAATATTTATGAAAATTAATAAAAAATGTATTATTTTAAAAAAATAGCCATTAGATGCGCCCTTTCCGTCGCCTATGTTTTTTCCTGGCCCAATTCTGTGTTTTTTCGTGGCCCAGTTGTCCTAAGGTGCTGCTACTCCGGGAGCTAAATCCGAGATACGTGGTTCACTGGGCCTTTTCTTGGCCCATTTAGCTCTATGCCGAGAGCACACCGGATCGCTAACCCGTGTCCGAGATACGTGGGAGCCGGGGATCCAGCCGACGAGCGGAAAGGGGAGGGGAATGCGAAGCTGATCCGCCGGCGGTCGAAGCGAGCAGTAGATCTTCCGTTTCTCAAATCCATTAATGGTTGTTAGGGTGCACCATTTATCTCGCCGCATGTCCGCGTGCGTACATAAGCTCTGCCCTTGCACTCTCTCCTTCCCCAGTTAACAATCTGGCAAAAGCACCTGCAATGGCCTCTTCCAACATGTGATTCTATTTTGTTCAGATTTTACTTCGAATTGATGATATTTTTTCCGCTCTCAATTTTCTACAGGTGCTATCACTCTATCAGATACTAACTGATTGAAACTTATTTGGAGAATTCGGGAAGGTTGGATCAAATGGTGCCCCCTGATTGAATTTCACGCCTCCTATGTGTCCTGCCCCTCACCACGAGGCAAGATCCAAATGTATTGAATCTCGGCTCCTCCACCACGCCTCGTTGTACTTCCTAGGCTCCATGTTGTTCCTTAATCCCCTCTGTTTGTATTTCCACCTTAATTTGTCTATGGATTAACAGGACCCTTGTATGGGTTGATTGCGGGGGATGTGGTGATGCAGAATAAATGTCGAGTTCGTTCAACCAGTAAGGTTGGTATTAGAGTAGCATTTGTTGATCCTATCTACGAATAAGGCCTTGCATTTGTGATTAGTGATCTCCAGATCTTGTTTCTTTATTCTTATAAGACCCATATACGCCATGTCTCTTGATTTCCCAAAACCTGTGCCAAAAGCTGGCTACTTACCTTCATTGCCCTGTCTATTTTGTCTTATAATTTTGATACTACTTTTGTGAGAAATTGTTCCATGCTAGGAGACTTGCTTCATAATAACTTGTTAAAACAGACTTAAATACACCATTGGTCCAGTAGTTAATTGGTAAAACCATGGCTTGTTCTCGCTTGTGAGGGAGTCCTGGACTAAGGGGTCCTCGGGCGTCCGGCCTGTTGGACATGGGCCGGACTAATGGGCTGTGAAGATACAAGACCGAAGACTCTCTCCCGTGTCCGGATGAGACTCTCCTTGGCGTGGAAGGCAAGCTTGGCGACCAAATATGAAGATTCCTTTCTCTGTAACCGACTTTGTACAACCCTAGTCCCCTCCAGTGTCTATATAAACCGGAGGGCTTAGTCCGAAAACAGATATAGTCATACAAGCTAGACTTCTAGGGTTTTAGCCATTACGATCTCGTGGTGGATCAACTCTTGTAATACTCATATTCATCAAGATCAATCAAGCAGGAAGTAGGGTATTACCTCCATAGAGAGGGCCCGAACCTGGGTAAACATTGTGTCCCCCGCCTCCTATTACCATCGACCTTAGACGCACAGTTCGGGACCCCCTACCCGAGATCCGCCGGTTTTGACACCGACATTGCTGCTTTCATTGAGAGTTCCACTGTGCCGTCCCCAAAAGGTTGGTGGCCCCTTCAATCATCCACAACAATGCTGTCCAAGGAGAGGTCTTCCTCCCCGAACAGATTTTCGTGTTCGGCGGCTTCGCACTACGGGACAACTCGCTTGGCCATCTGGAGCAGATCGATAGCTACGCCCTTGGCCGTCAGGTCAGATTTGGGAGCTTGAACTACGTCGCGGATGTCCGCAGAGACTTGATCTTCGACGGATTCAAGACCACGACAGTCGCTCCCCATCACCACGATGAACATGACTTAAATCTGTCATCGGGCCATACCCAGGAAATTGCACCTGTAACTGCTCTGGCCTTAGATCCGGAGCAGATCGCGCCATTCGAGGACGGGAAGCTCAACCCCGCCATGGAAGCCGCAGATTCTACGGCGTTGGAGCCGCACACAGACCTAACCTCGGGTGATGTCCGTGTCATCGGAACCTCGGACTCGTTTCCGGCTATAAGTTTCGAACCATGTGCGTCCGCGTATGTTGAGCATGATCGGTCATCGATCGCCGAATTCAGCGCCGCGGACATCTTCGGGCACTCGCCTTTAGGCGACTGCTGAACTCATTAAAAAATCTGTCCTTAGCGGGGGACTCACAGCCGAACTATATCCGGTTCGAACTAGAGGCTGATGACGGGGAATTTCGCTTCCCACCCGCCACCCACTACATAGCCACTGTCGAGGACTTAACCGAAATGCTCGATTACGACTCCAAAGACATCGACAGTATGGACGACGATGCAGATGAGGAGCATGGCCAAAACCTGTCGTTTACCGGATGCTGGACGACTACTTCTTCGTACAACGTGTACATGGTAGATGCATCTAAAGAGAATAACGGCGAGGACAAGGAAAATCCAGTTGAGGATGAGCCTCCTAAGACACAACCAAAACGCCGGCGTCAGTGGCGCCGCTCTAAATCCCGCCGCAGCAAGGACAGCAACAACGGCACAGGAGATGATAACACTCCGGACGGTGCCAAAGACAGAGAAGATCCTGACGAACACACTGCCGAACATGACGATCGGGAGGATGGGCAAGTTAGCCCTGATGAACATGCCATAAACGACGACTCGGAGGGCAGCACTTATCTTCCACCCTCCAAGGATGAGGTGAGCCTTGGCAACGAGGATTTTATCGTGCCTGAGGAACCTCTCGAGCAGGAGCACTTTAAGCGCCAGCTAATAGCCACTGCAAGGAGCCTGAAAAAGAAGCCACAGCAGCTTCAAGCTGACCAAGATGTGCTCAACGATAGATGGACTGATGTCCTGGCAACCAAAGAATACGGCCTTAAGTGCCCAGCCAAGAGTTACCCGAAGCGCAAATTGCTACCTCAGTTCGATGAGGAGGCGCCGGAGCCCATACCTCCTTGCGCAATGCGGCCGACCAACCCCCACGCGGTCGGGACAATGCAGCTGACGGACCACCACGCGGTCGGGATAAAGTGGCAGCTCAAGCCGAACAGCAGCCCGCCCCACCTCAACGTCAAAACAGAGATAAAACAGCTTAGGGATATACATACGACCTTCGGCAGGACCTGGACAGTAGAGCATGACATACAAGATCGATCTACGGATCGCGAGGACGTGCCTCGACACGCGACGACGGCCATCTATTCGGACGTGACAAACCTAGTCACGCCCGGGCCGAAAACCGCAGACGGATTCCATCGGAGCTACGTCGCGAGGCGACCCGATATAGAGGCGACGCACACCCTCTTTGCTTCACTGATGAAGTAATGGATCATGAATTCCCAGAAGGGTTTAAACCCGTAAATATCGAATCATACGATGGAACAACCGATCCCGCGGTATGGATCGAGGATTTTATTCTCCACATCCATATGGCCCGCGGAGATGACCTTCACGCCATCAAATACCTCCCATTAAAACTCAAAGGGCCAGCTCAGCACTGGTTAAACAGTCCGCCTGAAAATTCTATTGGCAGCTGGGAGGACTTGGAAGAAGCCTTCCTTGACAACTTCCAAGGTACATATGTCCGGCCACCAGATGTCGATGATTTAAGTCACATAGTTCAACAGCCTGGAGAGTCGGCCAGAAAATTCTGGACTAGGTTCCTAACTAAAAAGGACCAGATCGTCGACTGTCCGGATGCCGAAGCCCTAACAGCCTTTAAACATAGCATCTGTGACGAATGGCTCGCCCGTCACCTCGGCCAAGAAAAGCCGAAGTCCATGGCAGCCCTCACGGCACTCATGACCCGCTTTTACGCGGGTGAGGATAGTTGGCTGGCCCGTAGAAAAAATACGGCAAGCGAAACGGGCACCTCCGAGGTCAAAAATAGCAACGGCAAGCTCCGACGCAGCAGACACAAATGCCGAAGCAATGGTGACAACACCGATGACACGACAGTCAACGCCGGATTTAGTGGTTCCAAGTCCGGTCAGCGGAAGAAGCAATATAAAAGAAACAATCAGGGACCATCCAGCTTAGACCGCATACTTGATCATCCGTGCCAGATCCATGGCACCCCAGACAAACCAGCCAATCATACCAACAGAGATTGTTGGGTTTTCAAACAGGCCGGCAAGTTAAATGCCGAGAACAAGGAAAAGGGATCGCAAAGCAAGGATGATGACGAGGAGCCACGGCAACCGAACACTAGGGGACAGAAGAAATTTCCCCTCGGGTCAAAACGGTGAACATGATATATGCTACACACATCCCCAAGAGGGAGCGCAAGCGCGCGCTCAGGGACGTCTATGCGATAGAGCCAGTCGCCTCAAAATTCAACCCATGGTCATCATGCCTGATCACTTTTGATCGTCGGGATCATCCGACCAGTATCCGTCATGGCGGTTCAACTGCACTAGTCCTCGACCCAATCATTGATGGATTCCACCTGACGCGAGTCCTCATGGACGGTGGCAGCAGCCTCAATCTGCTCTATCAGGATACAGTGCGCAAAATGGGCATTAATCCATCACGGATCAAGCCCACAAAGACTACCTTTAAAGGAGTCATACCAGGTGTAGAGGCCCGCTGTACGGGCTCAATCACACTAGAGGTTGTCTTCGGGTCTCCGGACAACTTCCAAAGCGAAGAGTTAATCTTCGATATCGTCCCCTTTCGCAGCGGCTATCACGCACTGCTCGGACGAACCGCATTTGCTCGATTCAACGCGGTGCCACACTATGCTTATCTCAAGCTCAAGATGCCCGGGCCACGCGGCGTCATAATAGTTAATGGAAACACAGAGCGCTCCCTCCGTACAGAAGAGCACACCGCTGCCTTAGCAGCAGAAGTACAGAGCGGCCTTCTCAAACAGAACCTTAATTCGGCGGCCGAACTCCCGGACACTGTCAAGAGAGTCCGGACTACTCCGCAGCAGGACAGCTCGGCTCGTCAAGAGCTCGACTAGCAATACGGCCTCCGCCTCAGTCCCGATCAATTGGCGGCATTCATACCGCGCGTCCATCACTACGCACTCAAAATACCATGGGCATAGACGGAGGCATAGCTAGCTGGTGATCCACAGTATGGCTCGACCGACCTCGGACACACACATACTTTCACCTTTTCTCTTTTTCCCTTTTCAGGTTTCTCTTCCACATGCCTTCCCTGATGGCTTGATCGCAGGTCCTTTCAAAGGACAAATACACCAAGACGACAGTCAGCTTGGACATAGAGTGGAATTTCTAGGTGGTTTCTTTAACGACCACTCTACATGTTTTCATGACCCACACGCAGCTCTCCCTTGGTTGTGGCATGTCAAATAGCATGTTGCTTATCGCACTATTTGTATCAATGCGCTTTGACGTATTAATCAAATTATAATGGAAACAGTTTGCGGCCCAAATTTTAGGGCCCCAGCTCATTACCTTTGCTCCTTTTCTTTTTTCCTTTTTCTGTTGATAACCTTATCAGATAACACCCGTACACTTTGGTACGTTTCAGATTTGCCAGGGGCTTCATAGTGCCCCGCGCTATGGCAACAAAGTCCGAACACTTTTTTATAGTATAGTTCAGCACCCTGAATTTAGCACTATATGCATTGGCTCCGAATCATGTCTTTGGTCAATAGTTGGGTTGCCCGGCTCCTGTGCTTGCTACCTTACATTCTGCTATATCGGCTAAGGTAGTAAAGGGAGAACTACTACGATTGTGCCCTGGTTTACCCAAAGGAGCACCTCAGTAGAGAAAGCCGAAAACTGACTATCATGATGCGGCGAGAACCGGTCAGCTCTTCGGAGGTCTCAAATCCTTCGAGTTTTTTTCCGCTTTACGCGAGGGATCGGTACTTGCCCGATCAGGTGTTTACATCTTCCTAGTTCAGATACCAGGGGCTGCGCCTAAATTCTTATCGTCAAACTCCGATGGCTAAGTGAGGGTGTTCAAGCCGAATAGTCTGATTGCCTGGTTCGTTGCGCTAAACACCTCCTTCAAGGACCAAACAATTGGATCAAGAGTGTTTAGATTACACCCCGAACACCCCCGTACTACCTACGTGGGGGCAGAAGCCGACGACTGGCCAACTCTCAGATTTCATACAACACGGCCGCACAGGAGGTGAATTTTTTTAAACAAACATTATATTACATAATAACTTTGTTTCATCATACAAGGCAGGGACAACATGAATATATTCATTCAAAGATAATGTCTTGCGCACATTGCGTCGCCACAATGCGAGACCCCTCCCGGACGTCTTCAAAATACCGCTCGGGCGTGCGGTGCTCCTTGCCCTCAGGCGGCCCCTCGGTCACAAGCATGACGGCATCCATCTTCGCCCACCACACCTTGACACGGGCGAAGGCCATGCGCGCACCCTCGATGCAGACCGACCGCTTGACGATATCCAGCCGAGGGCAGGGATCTACCAGCCGCTTCACGAGACCGAAGTAGCTGCTGGGTATATGCTACCTCTTGAGCATGCGTTGGTTTTCCCTTGAAGAGGAAAGGGTGATGCAGCAATGTAGCGTAAGTATTTCCCTCAGTTTTTGAGAACCAAGGTATCAATCCAGTAGGAGGCCACACGCAAGTCCCTCGTACCTACACAAACAAATAAGAACCTTACAACCAACGCGATAAAGGGGTAGTCAATCCCTTCACGGCCACTTGCAAAAGTGAGATCTGATAGAGATGATAAGATAATATTTTTGGTATTTTTATGACAAATATTAAAAGTAAAGATTGCAAAATAAACGGCGACAGAAATAGCTAGTTGACGGGAGATTAATATGATGGAAAATAGACCCGGGGCCCATAGATTTCAGTAGTGGCTTCTCTCAAGATAGCATAAGTATTACGGTGGGTGAACAAATTACTGTCGAGAAATTGATAGAAAAGTGCATAGTTATGAGAATATCTAGGCATGATCATGTATATAGGCATCACGTCCGCGACAAGTAGACCGAAACGATTCTGCATCTACTACTATTACTCCACACATCGACCGCTATCCAGCATGCATCTAGAGTATTAAGTTCATAAGAACAGAGAAACGCATTAGGCAAGATGACATGATGTAGAGGGATAAACTCAAGCAATATGATATAAACCCCATCTTTTTATCCTCGATGGCAACAATACAATATGTGCCTTGCTGCCCCTGCTGTCACTGGGAAAGGACACCGCAAGATTGAACCTAAAGCTAAGCACTTCTCCCATTGCAAGAAAGATAAATCTAGTAGGACAAACCAAACTGATAATTCGAAGAGACTTGCAAAGATAACAAATCATACATAAAAGAATTCAGAGGAGATTCAAATGTTGTTCATAGATAATCTTGATCATAAACCCACAATTCATCGGATCTCGACAAACACACCGCAAAAAGAGTTACATCGAATAGATCTCCGAGAAGATCGAGGAGAACTTTGTATTGAGATCCAAAAAGAGAGAAGAAGCCATCTAGCTAATAACTATGGACCCGAAGGTCTGAGGTAAACTACTCACACATCATCGGAGAGGCTATGGTGTTGATGTAGAAGCCCTCCGTGATCGATTCTCCCTCCGGCGGAGCACCGGAAAAGGCCCCAAGATGGGATCTCACGGGTACAAAAGGTTGTGGCGGTGGAAATAGGGTTTCGTTGTGCTCCTGGATGTTTTTGGGGTATATGAGTGTATATAGGAGGAACAAGTAGGTTGGTGGAGCTGCGAGGGGCCCACGAGGGTGGGGGGCGCGCTCAGGGGGGCAGGCGCGCCTCCCTGCCTCGTGGCCTCCTCGCTTCTTTCTTGACGTCCACTCCAAGTCCTCTGGATCATGTTTTTCCAAAAATCACTCTCCCGAAGGTTTCATTCCGTTTGGATTCCGTTTGATATTCCTTTTCTGCGAAACACTGAAATAGGCAAAAAATAGCAATTTGCACTTGGCCTTGGGTTAGTAGGTTAGTCCCAAAAATAATATAAAAGTGTATAATAAAGCCCATTAAACATCCAAAACAGATAATATAATAGCATGGAACAATCAAAAATTATAGATACGTTGGAAACGTATCAAGCATCCCCAAGCTTAATTCATGCTCGTCCTCGAGTAGGTAAATGATAAAAATAGAATTTTTGATGTGGAATGCTACCTAGCATATTCTTCAATGTAATTTTCTTTATTGTGGCATGAATGTTCAGATCCAAAATATTCAAGATAAAAGTTTAATATTGACATAAAAATAATAATACTTCAAGCATACTAACTAAGCAATCATGTCTTCTCAAAATAACATGGCCAAAGAAAGTTCATCCCTACAAAATCATATAGTTTGGTCATGCTCCATTTTCGTCACACAAGAATGCTCTCATCATGCACAACCCCGATGACAAGCTAAGCAATTGTTTCATACTTTAGTAATCTAAAAAAAATTCAACTTTCACACAATACATGAGCGTGAGCCATGGATATAGCACTATGGGTGGAATAGAACATAATGATGGGGGTTATGTGGAGAAGACAAAAAAGGAGAAAGTCTCACATTGACGCGGCTAATCAATGGGCTAGGGAGATGCCCATCAATTGATGTCAATGCAAGGAGTAGGGATTGCCATGCAACGGATGCACTAGAGCTATAAATGTATGAAAGCTCAACAAAAGAAACTAAGTTGGTGTGCATCCAACTTGCTTGCTCACGAAGACCTAGGGCATTTGAGGAAGCCCATTGTTGGAATATACAAGCCAAGTTCTATAATGAAAAATTCCCACTAGTATATGAAAATGACAAAACAAGAGACTCTCTATCATAAAGATCATGGTGCTACTTTGACGCACAAGTGTGGAAAAAGGATAGTAGCATTGTCCCTTTTTATTTCTTTTTTTGGGCCTTTCCTTTTTTGGCCTTTCTCCTTTTTTTATTTGGGACAATGCTCTATTAATGATGATCATCACACTTCTATTTATTTACAACTCAATGATTACAACTTGATACTAGAACAAAATATGACTCTATATGAATGCCTCCGGCGGTGTACCGGGATGGGCAATTAATCAAGAGTGACATGTATGAAATAATATGCATGGTGGCTTTGCCACAAATACGATGTCAACTACATGATCATGCAAGGCAATATGACAATGATGAAGCGCGTCATAATAAACAGAACGGTGGAAAGTTGCATGGCAATATATCTCGGAATGGCTATGGAAATGCCATAATAGGTAGGTATGGTGGCTGTTTTGAGGAAGATATAAGGAGGTTTATGTGTGATAGAGCGTATCATTTCACGGGGTTTGGATGCACCGGCGAAGTTTGCACCAACTCTCAAGGTGAGAAAGGGCAATGCACGGTACCGAAGAGGCTAGCAATGATGGAAAGGTGAGAGTGCGTATAATCCATGGACTCAACATTAGTCATAAAGAACTCACATACTTATTGCAAAAATCTACAAGTCATCAAAAACCAAGAACTACGCGCATGCTCCTAGGGTGATAGATTGGTAGGAAAAGACCATCGCTCGTCCCCGACCGCCACTCATAAGGATGACAATCAAAGAACACCTCATGTTTCAAATTTGTTACACAACGTTTACCATACGTGCATGCTACGGGACTTGCAAACTTCAACACAAGTATTTCTCAAATTCACAACTACTCAACTAGCACAACTTTAATATCACTATCTCCATATCTCAAAACAATCATCAAGTGTCAAACTTCTCTTAGTATTCAATGCACTTATATGAAAGTTTTTATTATATCCATCTTGGATGCCTATCATATTAGGACTAATTTTATAGCCAAAGAAAATTACCATGCTTTTCTAACGGACTCTCAAAACAATATAAGTGAAGCATGAGAGATCAATAATTTCAATAAAATAAAACCACCACCGTGCTCTAAAAGATATAAGTGAAGCACTAGAGCAAAATTATTTAGCTCAAAAGATATAAATGAAGCACATAGAGTATTCTAATTAATTCCGATTCATGTGTGTCTCTCCCAAAAGGTGTGTACATCAAGGATGATTGTGGTGAACTAAAAAGCAAAGACTCAACTCATACAAGACGCTCCAAGCAAAACACATATCATGTGGTGAATAAATATATAGCATCAAGTAAAGTTACCGATGGACGAAGACAAAAGAGGGGATGCCTTCCGGGGCATCCCCAAGCTTAGGCTTTTGGTTGTCCTTGGATTTTACCTTGGGGTTCCTTGGGCATCCCCAAGCTTAGGATCTTGCCACTCCTTGTTCCATAATCCATCAAATCTTTACCCAAATACTTGAAAACTGCACAACACAAAACTCAACAGAAAATCTCATGAGCTCCATTAGCGAAATAAAACAAACCACCACCTTAAGGTACTGTAATGAACTCATTCTTTATTTATATTGTTTTTAAACCTACTTTAATTCCAACTTTCTCTATGGTTCATAACCGCGATACTAGCCATAGATTCATCAAAAATAAGCAACACACATGAAAACAGAATCTGTCAAAAACAGAACAGTCTGTAGTAATCTGGATCAAACGTATACTTATGGAACTCCAAAAATTCTGAAATAAATTTCTGGACGTTAGGAATTTGTCTATTAATCATCTTCAAAAATAATAAACCTAAAATCACTCTCCAGTGAAAAATGGGAGCTAATCTCGTGAGCGCTAAAGTTTCTGTTTTTTACAGCAAGATCATAAAGACTTCACCCAAGTCTTCCAAAGGTTCTACTTGGCACAAACACTAATTAAAACATGAAAACACATCTAAACAGAGGCTATATGAAGATTTATTACTAAACAGAACCAAAAAGCAAGAAACAAAAATAAAATTGGGTTGCCTCCCAACAAGCGATATCGTTTAACGCCCCTAGCTAGGCATAAAGGCAAGGATAGATCTAGGTATTGGCATCTTTGGCATGCAATCCGTAAGTGGCTCTCATAATATATTCATAAGGTTAATTTAAATTTAATTTCTAGGAAAGTGTTCCATGCCTTTTCTTAACGGAAATTGTGGAATCTAATATTCCCTTCTTTCATATCAATAATTGCACAATCGTTCTAAGGAAAGGTCTACCAATAATAATAGGACATGAAGGATTGCAATCTATATCAAGAACAATGAAATCTACGGGCACATAATTCCTATTTGCCACAATAAGAACTCATTAATTTCTTCTCATAGGTTTCTTAATGGTGGAATCCGCAAGGTGCAAGTTTAAAGAACAATCATCTAATTCACGGAAACCTAACACATCAACAAAGTTTTTGGAATCGTGGAAACACTAGACCCAAATCACACAAAAGCATAGCATTCATGATCTTTAATCTTAATTTTAATAGTAGGTTCCACTCATCATAAAGTTTTCTAGGGATAGAAACTTCTAACTTCAAGCTTTTCTTTCATAAGATTGCATTAAAGCATCAACGATATGTTTGGTAAAAGCTTTATTTTTACTATAAGCATGAGGAGAATTGAAAAAGGATTGCAACAAGGAAATACTAAAGAACAATTATGATAATTAAATTCCTTGAAATCCAAGATAGTGGTTTCATTGCTATGTAAAGTTTTAACCTCTTCAATCCCACTTTTACCAATTTTTTGCATCAAGATCTAAAAACTCTGAATCATTGGGACGCCTTTTAACTAAAGTTGACTCGTCTCCAGTCCCATCATTAACAAGATTCATATTGCAAAACAAAGATTTAATAGGAGACACATCAATCACTTTTAGATCTTCATCCCTATTACCTTCTAGATCTTCCGGTTTGGCGGCCATCTTATTAACTGAGGTGGCCTGCTTATCCAAAATTAGGGCTATTAATTTTTCAAGATGAGCAAACTGAGATTTCAAACCATAAAATTCCTTAGACATATCATCAAGCTCTTTATTCATGTACTCCATAAAGCCCTTTTGTTCTTTAAGCTCATTTCTAAAGAAATTTATTATGCTCAAATTGCAAAGTCATAAAGCTTCTAACGTTGTTTTCAATCTCTTCCAACCTTTTAAGGTGAGGATCAACATTTTTAGGCAGGGCCATTAGGGCACAGGAAACAAGAAGCAAGTGAAAAGAGACGAACGGAAAATAAAGGGCGAATAAAACGGCAAGGGTGAAGTGGGGGAGAGGAAAATGAGAGGCAAATGGCAAATAATGAATGCGAGGGATAAGAGTTTGTGATGGGTTTGGTATGTCTTGACTTGTGCGTGACTCCCCGACAACGGCGCCAGAAATCCTTCTTGCTACCTTCTTTGAGCATGGGGCGTTGGTTTTCCCTGAAGAGGAAAGGGTGATGCAGCAAAGTAGCGTAAGTATTTCCCTCAGTTTTTGAGAACCAAGGTATCAATCCAGTAGGAGGCCACACACAAGTCCCTCGTACCTACACAAACAAATAAGAACCTTGCAACCAACGTGATAAAGGGGTTGTCATTCCCTTCACGGCCACTTGCAAAAGTGAGATCTGATAGAGATGATAAGATAATATTTTTGGTATTTTTATGATAAAGATTAAAAGTAAAGATTGCAAAATAAACGACGACAGAAATAGCTAGTTGACGGGAGATTAATATGATGGAAAATAGACCCAGGGGCCATAGGTTTCACTAGTGGCTTCTCTCAAGATAGCATAAGTATTACAGTGGGTGAACAAATTACTATCGAGCAATTGATAGAAAAGTGCATAGTTATGAGAATATCTAGGCATGATCATGTATATAGGCATCACGTCCACGACAAGTAGATCGAAACGATTCTGCATCTACTATTATTACTCCATGTTGGGGATCGTTGCAGAAATTAAATTTTTTCTACGCATCACCAAGATCAATCTATGGAGTTTACTAGCAATGAGAGGGGAGTGCATCTTCATACCTTTGAAGATCGCGATGCGGAAGTGTTGCAAGAACGCGGTTGGAGGAGTTGTACACGTAGCGATTCAGATCGCGGCAGAATCCGATCCAAGCACCGAACAACGGTGCCTCCGCGTTCAACACACATGCAGCCCGGTGACGTCTCCCGCGCCTTGATCCAGCAAGGGGAAGAGGTTGAGGAAGAAGGCTCCAACAGCAGCACGACGGCGTGGTGGTGGTGGAGTGGTAGTTCTCCGGCAGGGCTTCGCCAAGCTCACGCGGAGGAGGAGAGGTGTTGGGGAGGGGAGGGGCTGCGCCTTGGATGTGGTGCTGCAGCCCTCCCTCCACCCCTCTATTTATAGGGAGAAGGGGAAGGGGGCCGGCCCCTCTAGATGAGATCTAGAGGGGGCGGCGGCCAAGGGGGAGGGGGCTTGCCCCCCCAAGCAAGGGGGCGCCCCCCTTTAGGGTTCCCCCAACCCTAGGCGCATGGGCCCTAGGGGGGGGTGGCGCCCAGCCCACTTAGGGGCTAGTTCCCATCCACCTACAGCCCATAAGGCCCTCCGGGGCAGGTGGACCCCCGGAACCCCTCCGGTGGTCCCGGTACAATACCGGTATACCCCCAAATATTTCCGGTGACCGTATGATGACTTCCCATATATAAATCTTCACCTCTCCGGACCAATCCGGAACTCCTCGTGACGTCCAGGATCTCATCCGGGACTCCGAACAACATTCGGTAATCACATACAAACCTTCCTTATAACCCTAGCGTCATCGAACCTTAAGTGTGTAGACCCTACGGGTTCGGGAATCATGCAGACATGACCAAGACACCTCTCTAGAATAACCAACAGCGGGATCTGGATACCATGTTGGCTCCACACGTTCCACGATGATCTCATCGGATAACCACGATATCGAGGATTCAAGCAATCTCGTATACAATTCCCTTTGTCAATCGATACGTTACTTGCCCGAGATTCGACCGTCGGTATCCCAATACCTCGTTCAATCTCGTTACTGGCAAGTCACTTTACTCGTTCCGTAATGCATGATCCTGTGACCAACTACTTGGTCACATTGAGCTCATTATGATGATGCATACCGAGTGGGCCCAGAGATACCTCTCCATCATACGGAGTGACAAATCCCAGTCTCGAGTCCGTGCCAACCCAATAGACACTTTCGGAGATACCTGTAGTGCACCTTTATAGTCACCCAGTTACGTTGTGACATTTGGTACACCCACCTACGGCATCCGGGAGTTGCACGATCTCATGGTCTAAGGAAATGATACTTGACATTAGAAAAGCTTTAGCAAACGAACTACACGATCTAGTGCTATGCTTAGGATTGGGTCTTGTCCATCACATCATTCTCCTAATGATGTGATCCCGTTATCAATGACATCCAATGTCCATGGTCAGGAAACCGTAACCATCTATTGATCAACGAGCTAGTCAACTAGAGGCTCACTAGGGACATGTTGTGGTCTATGTATTCACACATGTATTACAATTTCCGGATAACACAATTATAGCATGAACAATAGACAATTATCATGAACAAGGAAATATAATAATAACCATTTTATTATTGCCTCTAGGGCATATTTCCAACACTCCACACATCGACCGCTATCCAGCATGCATCTAGAGTATTAAGTTCACAAGAATAGAGTGACGCATTAGGCAAGATGACATGATGTAGAGGGATAAACTCAAGCAATATGATATAAACCCCATCTTTTTATCCTCGATGGCAACAATACAATACGTGCCTTGCTGCCCCTACTGTCACTGGGAAAGGACACCGCAAGATTGAACCTAAAGCTAAGCACTTCTCCCATTGCAAGAAAGATCAATCTAGTACACTACAAAAAAAAGACACATCCGTGACATTTTGGGCCAAACGAAATTTTTTCTGTCATACTTATGACACTTCTATGATGATAATTGTGACAAAACCCGGTATCATCATAGATGTGGTGGGGTCCTACTTCTATGACAAAAAATCATGACAGAAAATGGGCTTTTCGTCCTGGGCGGGCCGGAGACGCAGCTGCATGACATTCTTTGGGCCGTCCATGACGGAAAAAACCGTGGTAGAAGCGAGGGCGAGGAAAATATCGGGGTGTTCCCGGTTACGGTGGGTGGTCGGGGCCGAGCGATGCGCGTTTCTCTCGTACACGCACGCGCGTGGTGCGAGGCATTGGGCTCTAACTGAACCCGAGCGAGGCGTTGGGCTCTAACTGAACCCGAGCAATTGCACTGCAGGCTACGCGTTACTGAACCCGAGCGACCGATCGATGACTGTTAACTGAACCCGATCGAGCGATTCCTTCGCTACTGCTAGTAACTAAAGCTGATCGATGCTGCCTCTAGATGAACAGTGAGCGTTGCTGGGGGGTTTGGATGAATAGTTCCTGGTGGGGGTGGATGAACATGACCCCGTGGTGTTGCCTCTGGATGAACAGGACCCCGATCGATCGAGCCGGTTGGGGCTGGATGAACAGGACCCCGTGGAGGGCAGGATGAACAAGACCACCCTGTGGAGGGCTGGATGAATAGTAGACGGTGGAGGGCTGGATGAACAGTAGCCCGTGGAGGGGTGGTTGAACAGGAGCCCGTAGAGAGGGCTGGTTGAACAGTAGCGGTGGAGTAGCGCGCGGTGGAGGCTGGATGAACAGGAGCCCGTGGATGAACAGTCGCAGGTGGAGGCTGGAGGAGGTCGACGGTGGATGAACAGTAGCCCATGGAGGCTGGAGGGGGTCAATGGTGGAGATGAACAGTATCCCGTGGAGTCTCGTTTTGCGGTATGCCACACCCCTCCCGATGAACAAGACCCCCGTTTCGACCGTAGCGCTCCAACACAAGTCTGTTTCCTCCGTTTTGCGGTACGCCACACCCCTCCCGATCAACAGGACCCCCGTTTCGACCGTAGGAGGTCTGTTGCCTCCGTTTTGCGGCACGCCAGACCCCTCCCGATGAACAGGACCCCGTTTCGACCGTGGCCGGTCGAACACAAGGCCGTTTCCTCCGTTCTGCGGTACGCCAGGCCTTGTTTCCATTGGCTGTTCTGTCCAAGCCCTTTCGATGAACACGACGACGCATTCCGTTTTGACCCAGCCGGTTGGCTCCCCATGAACATGATGACGACGCAGTTTCTCCGTTCCGACCCAGCCATGTACACGAGCCCTGGCCGTACGTATGTGTGAGTAGGCGTTTGAGACCTTGCCCGTATGTACGTACGTGGCCGTATTTTCTTTTTTGCACACTGGCCGCTGTACATACATGTACATGCTACGTGCGCGCCTCTACATCGACCAGTATGTACGTACACGTTCGCGACCAGAATGACAACGCTATGTACGCTTCGACCAGGTGGGTCCCGACTGTCAGGCACTTCCTTGCGTGCGAAGATGTAGCTGGTGGGTCCCAGCAGTCAGGGGGCGAATCGTTTTTTTTCGGACGCACTTCCTTGCGTGCGAAGATGTAGCTGGTGGGTCCCAGCAGTCAGGGTGAAATGTTTTTTTCGCGAAATACGGTGGCCCGTCCGGTGGGTACCCACTGTCAGGTGGAGGAATAATTATTTTGCACGTAATAAGGAGGCACTTCCGTGCTGCGGCCGTGGACCCAGCTGTCAGCCTCTCCACGTACAGTCCACCTCCGATGGAAGCCGTTCCTTGACCATGCTGACCACGCCGCGCCGAGAGCACCAGGGTGGTGGACGACGGCGAGGCCTAGGAAGGGGACGATGCGGAGCTGGGGAAGACGCGGCAGTGGATGCCCACGTGTAGAGGAGTACGAGGGTTCACTGGTTCACTGCGGTGTGAGGCTGCCGTCGCCACAGAATAACAGAGGGTGTGGGTGAGTAGAGGGATGGCCTGGCTAGCGGTGGGAATAGTAGGGGGCGGTGAGGCCTCCGCGGCAGCACAGCCGGCCACGGGAGGCAGGAGCATGCGGCACGACCGGCGCTGCTTTGGGCGGCTGGAGCAACAGGACCAGAGGTTGAAGAAGCACTACGGTCGTCGGATGCACATCGTACGGTCACTGGAGCTAGAATCATTCATATTGACTAAGTTGACAAAGCACTCCGTCCTCGTCAACTTAGTAGGCCCACAAGTCAGCCTCCCACCAAGGTGGGTCCCAACCAGCAGGAGGAGTATTCATTTTTTTGTGCGTAATAAGGAGGCACTTCCAGTGTGTCTGAACTGACAGCGGGGGGAGCGTTTTTTTCGTGCAATATGGTGGCCCGTCCGGTGGGTCCCAACAGTCAGGGGGGAAACTTTTTTTTTGCGAAATACGGTGGCCCGTCTGGTGGGTCCCTGCTGTCAGGTGGAGGAATCATTATTTTCCGCGTAATAAGGAGGCACTTCCTTGCTGCCGTCGTGGACCCAGCTGTCAGCCTCTCCACGTACAGTCCACGTCCGATGGAAGCCGTTCCTTGACCATGTTGACCACGCCGCGCCGAGAGCACCAGGGCGGTGGACGACAGCGAGGCCTAGGAAGGGGACGACATGGAGCCGGGGAAGACGCGGCAGTGGAAGCCCGCGCGGAGAGGAGTACGAGGGTTCACTGGTTCGGCTGCGGTGTGAGGCTACCGTCGCCGCGGAATAACAGGGGGTGTGGGTGAGTAGAGGGATGGCCTGGCCAGCGGTGGGAGTAGTAGGGGCGGTGAGGCCTGCGCGACAGCACAGTCAGCCACGGGAGGCAGGAGCAGGCGGCACGACCGGCGTTGCTTTGGGTGGCCGGAGGAAGAAGACCAGAGGTTGAAGAAGCACGACGGCTGTTGGATGGACATCGTATGGTCACTGCAGCTAGAATCGTTTATATTGACTAAGTTGACAAAGCCCTTGGTACGCTTCCACTTAGTAGGCCCACAGGTCAGCTTCTGAAACGGTGCGCCCCAGATGTCAGGGGGAGGAATCATTTTTTGGGCGGGTGAAGCTAGAATATCCGAGATTGAAGAAGAAGCACGGCATCCGTTGGATGGACATCCAACGGCCACTGCTGCTAGAACCGTGTGTTGACTATAAGTTGACAAAGCCTTGCATACGCGTCAACTCTCTTTTTTTAGGGGACGTGTCAACTTAGTAAGGCCACAAGTGTGTGGCAGAGAACTTATAGCCCATTTGAGATTTGTAAGAATGTGCAGCCAATTTTTGAATTCTAATGGAATTTACTACAACCCATTTACGGTTTGTTAAAAGTACAGCCCATTTCAACCAACCGTTCAAAACAGAATTCAATAAAATTTCCCACATTTTGATGGGATCCGAAATATTTTCATCCAGAAATTTCTAGTCAGATAAAATACAATTTCAATATAAATTTATATTACATAAAAATCCAACAAAACATTGCGCTCGCAACAATTAATGAAGTTAAAATTTTCAGTTTCTGAAAATAATATTTTATAAAGTAATTACGTGTTTGGTGCATTTTTTATAGTTACTGCCCAGTTTTTATAATTACATCCCATTTATTATTTCTTAAAACCCATTTTCTTGTTAAGCCTAATGCATCCCTCCTAGGAAAGATTTGCATCCCAGCGGGGCGGAGAATAACAACTTGACCTTGCCTGGGTATTCCTAAAAAAAAGTATAGCTGGGCTAGCCATTTTCAGCTTGAAAAAAATTAATATCTGGGCTGGATATCTGGCCTGGGCTAGACGGGCCACAGCCCGCCCAGTTAATAGCTACAGCGATGTTTTCGTTGTTGTTCAGAGGAGAAAAATTAATATCTGGGCTAAACATTGCTCAAGAAAAACTCTGCAGTGCTCACACCTAAAAACACAAATACTGCTCGAGCTGCTTGGTCCCAGCTGTCGGCCGCTTCTTGTGCAATTCTCTCGTTTATTGACTACATAGGTTGACAATGGTGTGGGACCGTGATGTCAGGAAACCAGGAGGAAGCAAAAAAATTTATAGTTTTCTATACTAATAAGGAGGCACTTGCGTACGTGCGGCTATGGCCCTGGTGGGTCCCCACCGTCATCCTCTCCAAGTAAAGTCATCTCCTCATCCTCATGTCCGTTGACCATGTTGACAACGCGAGACGGCGGCGCCACGACGAGCGCAACAACTCGAAGGACGATGGAGAGGGCCTCGCGGGCCCTACGGATGGTCTGATACAGCGCCCACTGCTCATTCGGGAAGGCAGGATCATAGGGCCACATATCCGCAACGGCATTGTCGTTCGCTTGTTCACCGGTGCTCGTTGAGGAGACAGAGGTTGCAGCACAGGTCCTCCTGCGCTGGTAGCTCTTCCGCCATTAGGTCGTCGAAGTGCGGCCACACATGCTCTATGGTGAACACGGCATGAACCGGCTTGGACAATGGCGCCGGTCCTAGTCGGAAGCTATGTCCATCATCTGATTGTCGTCGCTCAGCTCGGCGAGGTAGCTGGCGAGCCAGCATGTCCGGCTGCTGGACCGACCCGCTGCCAAGCATGAGTCTGACTGCCCTGGCCCACCCAGACTGCCTCCCTCGCCCGCGCGCGCTTTCCACCCGAAACGGTCAGCGCCGCCCGCCCCGCTTCCCGGTGCATGCGATTGCTCCGCCTTCAAACGACACAAGTGCCGTCCGTCCTTTTGCCGCCCACATTAATGATACGCAATTTTCGAGGCGGCTACTCCGGCGCCACACGTCCGTCCCTCCGCCGCCCACCATTGCTATATAAACTGCTGCGCCGGCCATAGCCGCAGTCATCCGCATCTGTTCCTATTCTCCTGTCCACACCACTACTGCCCACCATGGCTTCCTCGCGCTCCAGCGCTCTTCGGGACGGGCGGACGACGGACCACAAGGAGATGGCAGCCATTGCTGCCGACTGGCTGGCCGGCAGGCAGCCGGAGGACGACGACGTCCCAATGGAGAACATGGTAGTCGACGATCCGGCGCCAACCCCCTCCTCCACACCATCCTCGCCGGTGCATTGCACCATGACCATCGGTGAGGCCCGTGCCAATATATGGACACGGTGAGGCAGAAGCGTGAGGAGCAGTTCCGGGAGGCACAGGTCGACGCCGCCTACAACCACCATCTCCTCCAGGAGCACCTGCAGGCGGAGGAGCAGATCGCCGCGGAGCGGGCGAAGCAAGAGGCGCTGGTTGACTCGTACCGCTCCGCCGCTAGGGCCTCCACGAGCGCTGGCGATACCGCATGCGGGTGGCGGAGGCTGCGGCCGCCTACAAAGAGGGCGATGAAGCGGGCGAGGCGTTGTTTGGCGAGACCGAGGATGAGGCAGAGGACAATGCCGGCTCCGACGAGTCCCCGCTCCACTGGCGTCAACGAGGCCCTGCTCCGCCGAGGCCCCGCGGCGCCAACAACGAGGCAGAGGACACCGCCGGCTCCGCTGAGGCCCCACCCTGCTGGCAACGAGGGGGAGGATTTCCCCCGCTCCGCCGAGGCGCCGCCCGCCGGCAACGAGACAGAGGACATCGCCGGCTCCGCCAGGCCCCGCCCCGCTACGAGGCCGCGCCACACAGAAAACGAGGAAGAGTAGAACACAGCAGGTCGCCGCCGCTCGGGTCCAAGTAAGGTCACCGCTGCTACCCTCCGGTTGCTGGCACTAAGCTGTACATCATGGAGTAATTCTATGATTATAGGATGATTGAAGAGCGCTCCGTGGTTGAGCAAGCTCATGAGATACAGTCATTTGCTAGAGAACTTGAGCACTTCAGTTGTATGCTACCGGACAAGTTTGTTGCTGGAGGTATCATCACTAAGCTTCCTCCTTCGTGGATCTCATTGGCACTCTTGATGTGGAAGAAAAGGCAAGAGCAAAGGACACACGTGCTCGAGGAATTGAGGGAGGATCTAGTGTCAATCTGGTACAGAAGAAGAATTTCTAGCCCCACAAGTTCAAGAACAAGGGCAAGTTTGATGGTAAAGCAAAGTTTGATGGGAAGAACAAGGCTGTGCAACACACGAACTTCAAGAAGAAGAATGACAAGAAGAAAGGTGTTTGTCATGTGGGGATCCTGATCATTGGGCTCCTAGTTGCCCTAATCGCTATGACAAGCTAGGCGGGTTGACCACTGACGGCCCGTTAGCTTCTTGGCGGCGACGTGGAGTTGGAGAGCTATGTTGGAGAAGGACGCTACTTCTACTTAACTGCTGGTGCAGTTGGCTGACTGACACATGGGCCCAACAGGCATCTGGGCCACATGTCAGTTATGCAACTGCACCTGCAGTTAAGTCACTGAAGCTTGTGTTCGGCTCAGCCGGACACAGGTGGGAAGCTTCGGTTAATTAATTATACCTCCAGTGCACCCCTTTTTAGTTGAAGAATGTATGAAATGTAATGAAATCTAGCATGTTTATATGAAATCCGACCGTGTATGAATGAATTTATTTCGATTAGTTCGAATTCTTGTATCACTGGCATTGGATGAACATGCAAAACAATACGTACTAGCATTATTCCCAGGGTGATCATCTCGTTTGCAGCAGTTTCACATGTACTCCCTCCGGTCCTTTCTAGTCTGCATACAAGTTTTGTCTGCAGTCAAAGTATCTCTACTTTGACCGATCTTATAGAAAAAAGTATGCACTTTCACAATGTGCGAAGTAAAAAGGAATAGAAGGAGTACAAAGAGTTTGAGCAGCTTTTTAGCGTTCCTGTACATTGCAATCAAACACACAGGCCTGGCAATTCATAGAGAACATTCAAAACAATCGATGATTATGCATCTCAGCGATTCACATGTCAGAGCCAATATTTGCTTCACAACTAAAGAATAAAGAAAAAATGGATCGACGCTGCTGACAGCAAAGGGCGTCCCATTCGAAAATATCAAACCATGTCTTCTTGCTAAAATCAATGAGCAAAATTTGACAAGGTTTTCCCATTCCAAAATATCAAATGCCTACGATTGTGGAATGGGCAGGGTTTGCCATCAGTTCGGACATTGACATGGCACCTCGTGCTAAATAAACGAGCTATTCTTTTTGTGCAGTTCCACCAAAATCAACCAAATTCGCGCGTAGCCTGTATGATTTCGCCCTTATATGTTGCAACGCCTTGAACTTATCGGCACCTCCTTTCTTGTGGTGGAAATGAATGATTCGATGTATTCATGAACATTTTGTGCAGTTCCCATTGAAATCAAGCTGAGCACCCCTGTTTGCACAAATACAAAAAAAGTGATTAGTATAAAGCAAGCTGTACTATGAATTGACAGTTTAAACAGGCACCTACATGGTCCATGTAGAGCACACTTTTAGAAAAATGGAACTCACCGGAAAGAATCCTAGAACAACATTGTACTCACTGAGCTGAAGTTAGTTTGGTCTTGTGGGGGGTAATGTAACCATCCTTCAACTGCTCCTTCTGATGATAAGATAGACAGGGCTTCTTCATCTTGGCATAATCGGAACTAGTCACTTCACGTACTCCATATTCTTCTTCAGAGGAGGATGATCTTGTTGTGCAAAGACAAAAGGATAACTAAATGCTAGCATCCCTGTTTGCTCGAAAAAAAGGAAAGGAAATATTTAAAACAACACAGATGAAGCACTTCTCAAGGATTATACCACTTTTTGATGACAATATCTAAACAGTAGCACAACACCAATAGAGATGAAAAAGCTCAATCATATGGATGAAATTAGTGGGTGAGTACTAACCTTTGTCAGGAGGCTTATTGTGTAGAGCATACAGATGAAGCACTTCTCCGGAACCATCTGTTGCTATCTACTGTGGTGGCCATGCTTACTATATACTCCTCGATTAGATTAATGTTTCCAACATCTTCTTGTGCAGTTCCACTAAAATATATGGTATCTTCAAAGAAGATCCCTGTTTGCACAAGTAGAGATAATTACGTATTACATTAAGAGTGGCATCAAATCAGTGGCAAAACAATTGCTCGTTCCAGCCATAGCAATAAATTAAGATGCAAAACTATATCATTACTTGTGTCATCACAGTTCCAGTGCTTCTTACAGCACCAGGAGTTGATTTTTGTTTTTCTTCCGCTTGTTCTTCCCCTTCATCACTTGGTTCAATAACAGACAAGCTTCGCCTTCAATGTAAGATTTGGCATGTCAATTAGGTTGCACAAGTATAGCACTAAACAATGACATTAATTTTCTGATGAAAGTGGCAAAATACAGGCCAACAGTTGTGAAATATCCTTATCTTACCTCAATGGGATATTGCGGTGCACATACAGATTGGAAGTCTTGTCTCCATTTGTGCAGTTCACTAAAATCAAGCAACATTACCGTACAAGTAGCACAACATATGAAAGCACACTGCAGAATCATGTGAAAGAAGGCTAGTACTGACCTCTCATGACGCGGAATTCAAACAACTCACAAGAAGAAGATCTGAACCAAATTTGCCAACACGGATAGGAAGTAAGATCCCTCTTTGTGCAGTTCCACTAAGATCAAGCAATCAAGCAATTGTCGGTGTGACATTTTGGTTGAACTGCACAAAGCACTCTTAAAACAAAAGTGTTTTGTGCAGTGCAACAAAAGGTCACAATGGCAATGAGGTAAGTAGATAACCTGTTTACACAGAGGTGCAAAGGAAACAACTAGTGGTCAATAACGGTGGATGACACAGAAGCCAACAAAAAGAAGCATCTACCTTATCTAAATGGGAAAGAAAGCAAGACAGTAGCATTTCTCAAATGGTGCATTGATTAATATTAACAGAGAGTTATATTAACAATAAAATTCGTTAAACATGTAATTTGCTTTTAACTGTGGCATTGCATCAATTTTCCAGCGGCATTATTAGAGGGTGTTGTTTACAGGACATTTTGGTGGAGGGACTAAAAAACTCCGTGTCAGTCCCATCTAAACCAAACAGGAGGGACTTTTAGGGACTAAAGTGGGCATTTGGACTAAAGAAAGAAGACCCCGAGGGAGAGTCTTTTTGGGACTTTTTCCAACAGTTGCCCCTGCCACGCATCGCACCTTGTCTCTATTAGTTCATTACTAGGGGTAACATGGTCTTTTAGCATGTCATTTAATAACCTCTAGTCCATGTTTAGTCCCTAAACCAAGCAGGTAGGGACTAGGGAGTTTTTAACCAAACAGGGCCTTAGATTAACAACAGCTAAAGAGTTGCACGGGACAGTGGACGCACCAGCACCATGTGCATCTACCGATGTACTGGGGTGATGCACAGTCTGTTGCAACAAAGAACAAACAACCAAGGAGCATATTTGTGTTGGTCCCAGTTTTGTTATCTTTAGACACCTTTCCCTATGTGAGCGCAGCAAATCTAGTCCTGCTCAAACTCTACAGCCTTGTCCCCCAAAACAAAAGATCAGTTCGTTACATATGTGCGTACTGCGTTTGTCATTGTTTTCCCTTTTTGACCAATGTAGGTGCTGGATATCCAGTCTGTACTAGTACTTTCCCCACTTCCTTTCCTATGTGAACCACGTCCTAGATTTATGCTATACAACTTTCCCCACTACTTTCCCCCATTCCTGTCCTCTTTGAACCACGTCTTAGATTCATGTGATACAACTTTCCCCCTTCCTTTCCTTTTTGAACCACGTCCTAGATCCATGCTATACAACTTTTCCCACTACTTTCCTCCTTTCCCTTCTTCTTTGAACCACGTCCTAGATTCATGGTATACAACTTTCCCCACTACTTTCCTGTTTGATCCAACACCTAGATTCGAGTGCAGAAGTGGAAAAAGCCCACATGCAGCTAGAGCAATGCATGTGGAATAAGTAAATTATACCTTAAGGTTCTTGGGGTGTGGTTTGGTGGGCGACCGGAGGCCGTTCGACCCACACTATGTACGGCGGCGAAGAAGAAGGGTCGGAGGCCCTCCCGCGCCGCCGCTGGGTGAAAGTGAACAGCTGCGCCGGTAGTGGATTCCCTTCCTCGCCGACGGCGATAGCGTTAAGCCTCCTTCCCTTCCCGGTGGACGGATCTTGCCAGCTCTTTGACCAGCAGTGAGGGGGGGGGAGAGAGGCCAACGAAGTCTTGTTTAGATCTGGAGAGGGTGAGAGAGTGTGAAGAGAGCAACTACAAGCAGACCAGCAGTGAGGGGAGAGAGAGAGGCTAACGAAGTCTTGTTTAGATCTGGAGAGGGTGAGAGAGTGTGAAGAGAGCAACTACAAGCAGACCAGCAGTGAGGGGAGAGAGAGAGGCCAACGAAGTCTTGTTCAGATCTGGAGAGGGTGAGAGAGTGTGAAGAGAGCAACTACAAGCGCTGAGGCTCCAGCATGTATATATATACTGGAGAGAGTGTGAAGAGTGCAAACCATAGAAAACAAGCGCCGAGGCTGCAGCTTATACATGATGAGGTGATTATACGGTCACTACGAGATCGTATAGCTCCGTATCCATCCATTTTAACCAGTCAAAGAATCCTCCTGGCATGAATTATGCTCAAGTGTAGTTACCGAACCCGAGACCTCAAGTTTGATGAGCGAACAGGCTAACCAGCTACACAACAACGAGAGGAAAATAACCTTTTATACATTCCTGCATTCGTGTGACAAGCATGCCGTGTTTTTTGTGTGTGTGGGAGTCATTGGGATTTAAATCATAATCGTGTCATGTGGCTTTGGTGGTAAGACTATCCACAGTGGTGCAGAAATAATGCAGCCTTAGTCACCTTACCTCTCTCCACGTAGTACGTTGGGTCCCACCAGTCAGAGGGTGAAACAAACAAATTAATAAGAAAAATTAAAAGCGCCAGCGGTGTATCTTACCTCACACATCTCGCTACTGCTCGGGAACACTGTCCAATTGATCCCTCTGTTCGCTCACGTACTATTTTAAGTGAATCCTTATTATAACATGCACACAATTTTGGGCACTTGTATTCGACCTAAGTCAGTGTGCCACCGTATCTCGTACGACTCCCTCCGTCTAGGTGTAATAAGTCACGTTAGAAGGTGCAGCGGGACCAAGGTGCAAGCAGATTGGAGGAGGGAGAAACTTGACCGGTCATTCCTCCAATCAAAGCCCTGATTTCTGTCTCTAAACGCAACAATTAATCCAAACAACTAAGAGATGCCATTTTAGCTACCATGCAGGGCCACGTATTAACTCGCATGCAAGCCGACTTTGATTTCTTGACTGATCAACGCGTAGTTGCGCTCCATGCATTGGGTTTCCGGGGGAGATAACAAGGCAGAGTAAGGAGCGTTTGGTTACATTGCTTAGGCTGGTCATAGTGGTGAGTAACTTGGACTAGTACAACATGCATATGTTACTAGTCTATGTTACTACTACGCGAAGTTTGCCGTCGGAAGCGAGCCGATCTGGCTCTCCTGAGCTAGCAAGGTTTTTCTAGCCCACCCAAGCTAGCTGGCCCACAAAAGCTAACATATTTTAACAGTTCCAAACGCCTAACCTTGCCCGGCTATGCTATAAGTTTCTTGCTAAGGATCCAAACGCTCCTAAGTAACAACGCTCGCTAGCAACGAGGCCAGGAGGGGATTGAGATGCGAAGTTAATGGACGACGCCTAAACATTTTGGGAATATCTGATTTCCGTAGGATGACTTAACACCTAGACGGAGGGAGTACTACTCCTCAGTCCAGGTTTGATGGAATATTCGTCACCTCTTCTCTTCTTGTACGTACTCCATTTGTATCTCACTTCCTGTGGCTTCGCACTCGCACGATTTTCCTATTCTATGAACTGTGTGTGCGTGTGCGTGTGTGTGTTTAACATGTGTGTGTTAGAGAGAGCGACAGATCGACCTACTCCTACAGAGAGATGGTGTGTAGTGTACGATTTTAGCCGCGAGAGTCGGTGCATCCTCTCATTTCCGGGCGTCCGGTAGGGACAGGCGGACAGCTGCCACGCCCGCTCCTGACCAGCCTGGCCCACCCAAAGCCCCTCCATCGCCCGCGCCGCTTCCCGCCCGAAACGGTCAGCGCCGCTCCAAAGAATCGGTGCCGCATTCATGCCCGGGCAGAGCGGACGCGACCTCTCACTGGCGCCTGCGTTGAAGGGAGAAGCGGATTCAAGAGTGATGGTTGCTTCGTCCGTCCAACTTACTGCTGGGTCTATGTGATTTGACGGCTCATTGGTCATTATTACTGAGGTGGTAGGACTGCTGGATGTCCCACGCTTTCGGCGAAAGGAGGTACTACTAGATTACAATTTTCTCCATTCTTACGGCGGAGGAGTGCAAGAGCAGTGAAAACACGCAGGCTCAGTGATTACATGGCCCACCTCACACTATCACCATATTTTCTGGACACCGTGCGACACCTAACTCTTTACATAGTACTCCCTCCGTTCCTAAATATAAGTCTTTGTAGAGATTCCACTAGGTGGACTACATACGGAACAAAATGAATGAATCTACACTTAAAATGCATCTATATACATCCGTATGTGGTTCATGGTGAAATCTCTACAAAGACTTATATTTAGGAACGGAGGAAGTACTTGTATAGATACGTACTGTAATTTATCAGCGAGATAGTACAATGCTATGAAGCTTCCAGCTTCTGTTACATGTATCTTGCGTCCAAGGTTGCCCGTTGCAACATTTCATCAAATACAAAGGAGACTAACATGCATGCTATTGCATCTCAATGATTGACAGATCATAGCAAATATGTACTCCCTCCGTTCCAAAATAAGTGTCTCAACTTTATGCTACATACGGAGCAAAATGAGTGAATCTACACTCTAAAATACGTCTATATACATCAGTGTTTGGAGTATGTACTAGTAGTTCATATTGAAATCTACTAAAGGACATATATATTCCAAACAATATGATAATCTCTCTAACCAAGGTAGTAGGGACGAGGAGTAACGGAGGAGTAGTAAAATTTTCTCCTCGTCCTGCGAGCCACCGCGCGCTGTGGGCGAGGGAGCGGGCGTAAGGCGTACAGTACTACTACTACTACTCATGTAGTCCCTAGCCATTAAAACAGAGACAACTAAAGAAAAAAAAAGATCCATGGAGTCCCTAGCCCTTGAACCATAAACCCTAACCAGGCTTTAATTTACTGGCAACATCGGCGCTTGCTAAGAAATGAAGTTTGCAACCCTTTGACCATCGGGATCATTTTGTGCAGTTTCAACCAAATCAAGATGAAGCATCCATGGGGCAAAGAATTTGAAGAAGCGTGTTAGAATAAGATTCTGGGGACTAGTTGATGAGACATAAACTCATCACAAATACGGTACGTAGAAGCCAGTAGAGGTATGCGCGGGGCAAAGAAGTAGAGAAATATCCACATGGAGTGATGTGGGCAGCTGGAGCAGTGGTGCAAGCCGGCTGTAGAGGGAGTTGTACCTGAGGGATGTCGGGACGTAGCTCAACTAGAGGAGGGCGGCGGGAGGAGGCAACTACCCACGTCGCCGGCAGTGAGCAATGGACAAAGGCAACCTCACCGGCTTTGTGAGAGAGAATGGCGGGGACCCCTGATCGGGACGTGCCGATAGTGGGTTTTCGCCATCGGCGACGGCGACTGCATCTACACTAAGCATCCACCCCTTCCCCCGGTAGACGTGATCCGCCGGGATGTTAGAGATGTGGCACAGTGTTTTGTGCGAGAGAGTGTGAAAACTAAGAGAGCAACCCCAGCAAGCAACCGTGAGGCTCGTCCTGCCTATGTATATAGTGGAGCGGTTTCTTTTTTCTCTCCATATGAACCTATTTATATTGCGTACGTGCCCACTGAAGAAAAAAAACTTTATTTATAAATGACACGGCACCTACTACTCGTTCTCCTATAAACCTTGCGATTGGCATCTCCAACTATTAACCTTGCGATTGGCTCTTCGCCTCTCGAGAAGCGAGAAATAATGGTACTGCAGTATATATCGTTCTGGCTATATGAGACCAAATGAACTTGCTGCACGTCCACCACGTGGCGAGGGTCGAGGGCGAGGAGAGTGCGTACTATTACGTCTGTTTCAATCTGGACTACATACGGAGCAAAATGAGTGAATCTACACTCTAAAATACGTCTATATACATCACTGTTTGGAGTACGCACTAGTAGTTCATATGAAATCTACTAAAGGACATATATTCCAAACATATGATAATCTCTAACCAAGGTAGGGACGAGGAGTAACGGAGGGAGTACTAGTAAAATTTTCTCCTCGTCTGTGAGCACCGCGTGTGTGGCGAGGGAGTGGGCGTAAGGCGTAGTAAGCAAGCTTCACCTCATCCTGCGAGCCACCGCGCGCGTGGGCGGGGGAGACGGCGTACTAAGAAAAGCTTCTCCTTGTTCTGCGAGTTGACGGACACCTCAAAAGTACTCCAGTGTATAGAGCCTTGCCTCTAAGTAGGCCCCCACATGGTTTGCCTCTTTTTTAACATAACGCGTCAAGTCGCAATTTTTTTCTTCACCCGTGGTAGACGATACTCCCTCCATCTAGTGGACAACCAGTAAACGTGTCAAATTACCATGTGGGCTGCCTTTTCATATAGAAATGAGCTCCACCGTGTACCCGCGCGGGTGTGGTTGGGAAAGAGACGGGAGTACGTGTGCCGTGCGTGCACCTCTTCTCTTCGTGCACGTCCCCCACCTACGTGGGTGTGTGTGAGAGATACAAACCTAGACAAATGGCTTGTGCATTCGTGAGTGTTTTTTGTTTTGGGGGGGAGGTTGATTTCGTGAATGTATTTGTGGGAATATGTGTCGATGACATCTCAAACAAAATTTTGCATGCAATGTGTGTGAAATGGAGGCATATCCATATCATATATAGAGGGTCAGGCGATCCACGAGAAGAGAGGGAGGGGTCAATAGATATCGATAGAGTCGAAGAGAGGATCAAGTGGGTGGGTGCGAGATCGATGAAGAGCCATCGAGATTGTGTGTGTGGCAAGTCAAAGATATAGGGTGACTGACCTAGCTACCGAACATCAGAGGGCACAGGTCAAGTTTGTGTGTGGCAGGGAGACATGACTAGAGCGCTCGATGTATCGTGTGGTGTGTGTGTGGGAGGGGTGGGGGGAGGGGTAGGCAGAGGCCTAACTATAGAGGTAGAACGACTCGTATATGTGTTGAGAAGGAGAGACCCAACTATGTCTTGAGGGAGATCGGTCGAAATCCATACATAACTGAAGGACCGGGAAATAGGAAGGGACAGAGAGAGAGAGAGAGAGAGAGAGAGGAGAGAGAGGGAGGGAGAGGGGTAGAGTGCTGGATGGGTGATGGAGTTGCTTCTCGAGATGGTGGGAGAGGCCTACTAGACAAACTGAGGGTGGACTGCAATATTATCAATAAGAGTGGGGATGTGTTTCTGTGTGTGCCTGTGCGTGATAGATCTGTCGGGACACATCCATGGATGATGAAGGGGAACCATGTGTTGGTAAGCAAACCTAACTAGATCGGTAGATCAATTGTTGTTTGTCGGAGGAAGGGAGAGAGATAACTAATGAGGTAGATCGATCGACGCGTGGGGAAAACGAGTATAAGGACCTAGCTAGCTATATGTATAGCGGGAGATCGGTCGGTGTACGTCCATTTGTTTAGAGGCAAATAAGGCCCGGCGAGACGGATAGACAGAGAGAATGGAGCTAGGAGGTGGTGCAAGAGGCCCAGCTACTAGCTAGATAGGGGGAGGAGTGTGCGGTTGTGAGATCGATGAAAAGAGGGGCGAGAGTTTACACGTGTGTGGGACCGTATGAGAGACACGAGGCAAGGACACATAAAGGAGGAGATTGAAGGTGCGTGTGTATGTTGTAGGCAGACATCGCTGGAGAGGTTATCGATCGGTGTGTGTTGGAAAGGAGTTGTGGAGACTGTGGGAGAATGACCTAAAGAAAAAATGAATGTGCACGATGGATAGAATGCTGAGGGAGGGGGAGGGCGAGGAGGGCGTGTGCATGCACGAGAGAAAGTTAGTGGTACCTACAAAGGTTAGAGGATTGTGTGGGTGTAAGAGACTAACAAAGATCATAATTTGATATGAAAGTGGATTCATATATTTGAATAGGAGATCATAGTGTTTTAAACATATGCATGCATGAATATAGCGTGATACGCGTGTTGTGGTTTTGCACATGTTATACCATAATGTGATAATGCATGGCGTTTGCAACTCACAGCTAAATGTCGAACAATCTAAATCGTACTATACATCGAACAATCTCACATTTTATTTGAATTTGTGATAATGTGTGGCGTTTGCAGCTTACAACTAAATATCAAACAATCTAAACAATACTATATATCGAACATTCTCACATTTTATTTGAATTTGTGGTAATGTGTGGTGTTTGGAACTCACATCTAAATACTTGTAGGCGTAGGGGGCGGGGCACCATACATAATGTGATAAACACATTATACATATGAGACATGGTTTAGTTTGTGAAGATCTAGCTAGAGCTTGAAATGTACCATGATTTGAAATCAACATAAAGTGGATTCAAAAAATCGAGTTCGAGTTCATATAGTACACATAGTTCATATGTAACTCGAGGACTAATCATGTGGTGTGATGTGAAGATAATACACAAACGATGGCTTAACTTGACAATAATGACAATTGTAGATCTTATTAAAACAGATGAAACGAATTCAAATGCTTTGACTTCACAACAATCATTATTGTAGATCTTATTCAAATAGAGAAACAATTCAAATTTAGTTCATATTGAAGCGGTAGTATATACGTTTGGAATGCACTAAAACGTTCATTTGAGTACTAGGTGCATGCATTATACACGTAGCGAAATATTTTAATTGAACATAACATGAATTCAAAGTTTTGAATGACATTTGTAGTGCGAATTGATTTGGTACAGTACATGTTAGGCTTGTCCCGGAAATTTCAACCGCGCCTTGTTAGCCCGAAAATATTTAAGATATATCTTTGTCTCTTTCTGCTCCGACAATCCCTCCATCTCAACCCGCGCCTTGCTATTCCAAAATTACAACGCGCGGAAAACTCCCACCTCCTGTGAAATCCCGACACAGTGAAATGCCCGTGATACCCCTGAACTGAAAGAACCGCCTCAAATCGGTGGGGGGTACTTTCGTAACTACCCCACATTTCGGACCAAGCGTGTCCTAAGCCATGGTTCCCCACTCCCATCCCATCCGCCCACCCATTCATCACCGACCGCCGGCGAAACCCGCGAAGCCCCACACCCTCCTCCGTCCGCCACCTAGACGGAGCCTCTTCCCCCGACGACGTCGTCCCACAGCAACACCTCGACGTCCCTCATCCACCATACCGGATGAGGATCCGTCGTCGATCTGGTCGTCCCGCCAGTTCAGCCACCCCGTCCTCCACCTCCAAGGAGCTGCCCCGACGTTCCCCTGTCTTTCGCGCCACCCTCCATTCCCACACCGTCGCTTCACCTGCACCACCGGAAGAGCATCATCATCACCGTTTCTCGGATGAAGCTGCGGCCTAATCGGCCCACAAAGAGGTTGTACGTTAATCGCCGCATTTTCTTCTTGATTCGATCTCACGGTGCGGCCGGTGCTCGGTCCCGAGCTGACACGGCGCGGCTCCATCCACGGCGGCGTCACCAGCCACTTCCTCCACGGTGTCGCTCCCTCGACGGCGACGTCCACATCAGTAGGAGCTGCTGCTGCTTTAGCTCTTGCTCGCGCTGCTGCTCTGCTCTTGCTATCGGTACCCTGCCTGGTCTGCTCTTGCTCTTGCTCTTGCTCGCCGCTGCTGCTCTCGCTCTTGCTCTTGCAATGTGATGCTGCTCCGATTTAGCTACACTTCAATCGATTGAATCAACTTTTGGGCCAGTCGATTTTCAGGGGGTGGGGGGGCTCGCCGGACTTAAGGAAGAACCAGTCGCAGCGGGGAGGGGGGCTCGCCGGAGAGGTACCCCACTATCTATCTTGGGGTTCAGGTGGGGGCGTGGCGTGGGGATCGCCGAAGAAAAAAGCTGGCAACGGGGGGGGGGGGGCTACAGGGATGGCCGGGGCGGCGGCGGACCGGCGGTGGGGAGTGTTTTCGGGGTGGGCGGGGCGGCGCACCACCGGCCGCGGGCGGCGGGGGGCGGCTGTTTGGCCGGTGGTGGCTGGCAGCTCAGGGGGGTGGAGGTTGAAGATCAACTGCAGGCCCTTGATTTCGTATCCAACGGCTACAAAATCGACTCACCAGAGATGAAAAAGTCAGTCGACTGACTTTTAGCCTCACCTCTAGTGCGTTCAGTTTCGACAGTAAAATTCAGTTTCGACAACAAAATTCAGTTTTGATAGTTAAGTTTAGTTTCGACAGTTAAGTTCAGAGATGAGCGGCTGATGTATACATCTAGCACTGTGTGGTTATGTATTTTACGTCATCTATTAGAGATGCTATTAGAATTCCACTCAGGTTAACGTTGTCTCTCTTGTCCTGCTTCAGCCTCGGCGTCGTACAACTCACCGGAGCTGCTCCAACGACGAAACCCTCCATCATAGCGGAGCAGTACCTCGAGTTCCATCTCCAGACGCCTAAGATCTTCTTCCCCTCCTCCGATAGCCAAGTCAGCCCGAGCATCCTCACCGGCCAACCCAATCACGCTGAGATCGACATGGCTTCGCCAAAGAGGTTGTACACTTCTTGTGGTTTGACTTAATCTCACCATGCTTCTTTGCATCCTGTGATCTTCCAATTCTTGTCAACCAAACACCCAGATTGGCAGAAATCCTGTGTTTTTAAATTATCTATTTTGCACGTGCATTCCTATCCTATTCTTGTCTATTTCCTATCCTTGCATTGTTAGAATCCTCAAATTCAAACAAGCCCTTACACAATTACTTCTGTTATAGATATGTGTCAAAGAAAACCTTGTGTGGTTTGTCCTGCTCCTACGGTGCTGTGTTCCACCCCAGCTCAGCTGCTCAAATGACGGAAGGGTTCACCACAGCAGGGATCCGCTCTCCAGACTGTCTTTCGCCGCCTTAGATCTTCTTCCCCGCCGCCGGCAGCCACGAGAACTGCATTACCATCATCAACTGAGAAGATGACCTTGAGGACTACACGGGTCCGCAAGAGAGGTCGCACTCTTCCGTGTCTGCTTACGTTATGCATCGCTTAATATGATGACATGCTACTTTATCATCGTGTTGACCTATTAGACTCCAACTCAGGTCCAAACTTATGCTGAAACTTGAGTTTTTAAATGGTTGTGGGGTACATATTGGGGCAGCAATCAGTACTATCTGTCTACTATCTGGTTAATCTCGGGTGTCTACTATGAGTTTCATGTTGGGTGCAAACAAACATTAAAGGAGCCATTATCTGTATTTTTTAACTAAAGCTATTATCTGCCTGCTATCATTGGTTTTGGGTCTATCCACAGTTTGCTACCTTCACTCTGGATTTGTGCATGCACTCCTTACATAATCTCACTATGTTTTATTCCTATGCATGTCAGTTGTTGTACACAATGGAACTGAACATGTAGAGCAAAAGAGACGAGCCTTGCGTGGCAATAAAATTTCATGCAGACGTCGCTCCATGGTGGGCGCAAAGGCAGCCCCCCTCCACCCATTTTGGATCGTAATCAAGAGGAAGATAACTGTTCTGAGGGGGATTCAGAAGCAGAAGACCACTCCTATTTACCCCATGAGGTCTTCGCTCTAACTTGGCATGCTGATGTTGGTAATATCATGCATATGGTGCCTTGCATTGCTTACTGTATACATCAAAGATTCATCTGCTTAGTTTAGACATGCTTTGTGTCAATGCCATCTGTTTAGTTTCTTTATCGTATATGTGAATCATGCAATGCCATCTTGTTTAGCCAGGCATCATATATGTGAATTTTGCAACGCCACCCTGGTTAGCCAGTCATCTTATATGTGAATTATATCATGACATCATTTTTTATTACGTGTTAAATTTGTCAACAATTTTAGTACATTCAATTACTCTTCCTGTGCATCAGCCATTCGGCACGGTCATGGAAAAATCTGGAGTGGAACAAGGTCTTCAGAGCAGACAATGCTATCTGACGAAGCGCATGTCTTGCTGGTTACAGATAGCTCCTCAGAGGAGGATTCAGAGACAGATGACCAGTCCTATTCCCCCCCCTCGAGGTGCATGCTCTAACTTGGCAGGGTTATGTTGCTCATATCGTGCATATGGTATCTTGCATTGCTATGTCATTTGCTTAGTTTAGACATGATTTGTGTGAATGCCACCTGTTTAGTGTCTAATTACCATATATGTGAATTATGCAATGCCATCTTTTGCAAGACATTATATATGTGAATTATGCAATGCTATCTTGTTGCAAGGCATTATATATGTGAATTATGCAATGCCATGCTGTTTAGCCAAGCGTCATATATGTGAATTATATCATGCCGTCCTTTTTTTGTATTTCTCATTGCTTTTGTCGACAATGTTTGTATATTCAACTGCTCTTCCTGTGCATCAGCCATTTGAATTGGTGATGGAGAAATCTGGAGTGAAAACAAGGTCTTCAGAGCAGACAATGCTACCTGGTGAAGCAGATATGTTGCTGGTTACAGATAGCTCTTCAGAGGAGGATTCAGAGGCAGATGACCAGTCCTATTATCCCCCTGAGGTGTATGCTCAAACTTGGCAGGGTTATATTACTCATATCATGCATATGTTGTATTGCAATGCTTAGTTTTTACATCACATACACGATATTGAATGCCATCTCCTTAGTTGACACATCATATATGCGATTGCCCTCTGCTCACTTCCTTAGTATATAAATCATATATTTGAATTATATCATGCCATGATGTTTACATAGACAGCATGTATCTGAATTATGGCATGCCAACCCATTTTCTAAAGACATAATATAGTTATATCATCTCATCCTGTTCACATAGTCATCATATTTTGAATTATGTCATTCTATCAGTGAATTATATCATGTCATCATGTTTCCATCGACAGCATGTTTGTGATTTATGGCATGCCAACCACTTTAATAGACACATCGTATAGTTATATCATGTCATCCTGTTTACATAGTCATCATATTTTGAAGTATGTCATTCTATCCTGTTTAGTTAGCCATCATACATGTGAAATTGTGTCATGCTATCCTGTTTAATTAGCCATCATATATTTGAAATTATGTCATGCTATTCTGTTTGGTTAGACAACATAAATGTGAATTATTTCATGCCCTGTTTTCTTCCCTACTATCCATTGCACCTGTCTATCTTACAATGTCTGTACATTCAATTACTTTTCTTGTTTATCAGCCATTTCAATTGGAGGGGGTGATGGCAGTATCTATGGGAGTAAAAACACGGTCTTCAGAAAAGATCGTGCTACCTGTCGATGGAGATAGAACCACGGTTGTACTTGCCCAAGAACCAGCCCCACCACACATAACCCAGACTCACGCAGATTGTACCCCTACCCAGTTGGACAGAGAACCAGCTACACCCCTTCTAACCCCAACCCCAGCAGATAGTAACCCAGTTCCCGTTGACACAGCACCGTCTCCACCACAGAGCACCCAAACACGAGCAGTTAGTAAGGCAAACTGCAGTGCCCAAAGCACGAGGACCACCACTCCGAACCCCAAGTCAACGCTTAAAGCAGAAGAAGAATTGTTCTCAGGTCAGGTTCCGTAGCTATGGTTCATACTACTTTGCTCTTGCATCACTGTATTTACTCATACCAACTAATTTCAAATTTGAAGGATGCAATTGAAACTCCAATGGTGCAACAGGTATGTTTTAAACCTGTTTCTTTAACGTGTTTGCTGTTGTAACTTGCTCTATGTTGATTTCAGTTTCAATTGAATAAACAGTTATGTTCTCATGCCATGCACATTACAAGTGTTGTTGTTGTTGTGTAGTTTCCCACACTTATATTCTGTCTATGCTGCTTTGTCTTAAATAGATATGATTCGAACTGTATCTATCTTGATTTGGCAACATAAACTAGAATGATATAGACCATACAGTGACCATACTACATAGATATATGTTTGTTTCATGCTGTTATCCTGTCCACCTTACTACTGAACTGGTTTACCAAAATGAGTTTCATATACTACATTGTAAACCTGTGATGTGTTTGTTTGTTTCTCCTTTAGAATGCGGATAAAATATTGGAGAAGAGTACCCCGTTATTCAATGGTAAAGGAAGTAATGCAGATCAGGTTCAAGATAGTGAGACATCCATGTTGTTCTCCAAGAAAGCTGATAAAAACTATATTGAAGACACTGAGACAACCCCAAAGTCCTGTCTTGATGTAGTGTTCGAGTTACTGGCTACTACTGCTGGCACCAGCTCTTTGAACTCGCTGCCTGAATCAGTTCGGCTTCTTGAGTCTCAACTTCAAGTTGAAAGACATCGATCAGATGTTATGCGACAGGAAGCCGAAGGACTGAGGAAGTCCCTGCAGAATTCAGATGCATACTTTCTGGTGCAACAGCAAGTGCTAGAGGATTTAAGCGCCAAACAAGAGAAAGTTAATAAGCTTGCTAAGCATCTTGCCGGCATTATGGGTACCCAGGATATTGTTTCTTGAGCTCTTCTGAAGTGGTTTCAGTTCTGGACTTGTTTTGCTGCGGCGTTTATATGTTGCTTTGTTCCCTATATTTGCACTTGTGGCGAACTTTGATGCCCAGTGGATGTAATATGTGTAATAGCCGTGATAGCCTAGCGTAAGTTGCTTATTTATTTCCATTGTCTTGTTTATTTGTTTTCTTGTAGTCAGTGCAGTTCTTTTTCCGCGGTTTGCTAGTGGCCGAAATAACCTATTTTTTAAAACTAGGCCAGATTAACAATGGGCTACATATTTACTATAGTTAACATGGGCCTCCTATGGGCCGTAGGAACAATGGGCCTTCTAAGGGCCGTAGAAAAAATGGGCCTTCTACGGGGCGTAGACACAATGGGCCTTCTATGGGCCGTATCATCAATGGGCCTTCTACGGGCCGTATGATCGGTTGGCCAAACATGGGCCAATAAGAGACCATATTATGGCCGTAAATGGGCTAGAGTTGAAATCGTCCGTCCATGGGCCGACCATAACGGGCCGTCGTTAATAGGCCGTATTTGATGACGCTATGAAAATGGACCAACGTATTAACGGGCCACAAACGGGCCGACTGTAACCACGGGCTGTATTTGGCCCACAAGCAGAAAATGACAGTAACAAGCCGAAAGTAAACGAATGCTGGAAATGAGCCTAAGAATAAATGGGCCCTGAGAAGGCCGAAAGATAACATGGGCTGGAAACGGCCCAACGGAATAATGGGACTTTAATGGGTATAAAGTGATACACTGTTCATTACGGGCCAGTTTTACCACGGGCCGTTAATGGGCCAAGGGGGCCGAGGGTTACTAAGGGCCTCATATGGGCCAAAAGACGTCATGGGCCATACATGGGCCACAAGTTAAAACGGGCTGGAATTATATTGGATGGCCCAGATGACGCTACTGGGCCTAATTCGGATAGGCCGTAAACGAGCCCTGGGTTAGCGAGCTGTAAATGGGCTATATGCGAACATGCCGTTAACAGGCTTGCCGTGGGCCGGCCCGCCACCTTTTAACCAAGTCAAACGGGCCGGCCTTTTCACAGGAATGGGCCTCTATTGGGCCGTGCCACGTGTCGACGTATCATAGGCGCTTTGGGTCCAATGAGTGGATGACATCTGTCCCAACGGTGAGCCGACACGTGTTTCCTCCAGCCAATGATGATTTTACACGTGGAAAATCCCCATTGGTCGGGGCTATTAACGGGTTATCGGATCCAAAACCGAACTCGATAGCTTAACGGCGTTCTGTTACGGTGGATGCCACGTGTCGGTCACCCTTGACGAAAGCACTTCTGTGACGCGCAATTTATCGTCATGGAAGTGGACACTTTCGTGATGATAATTTTGTAATGTCATGGAACACTTCTACGACAACACAGGTATGACTATCTTGATTCTGTCATAAATTTGTCATGGATGTACATGCATGACAGAAAACGTGACCTACTGTGACAAACACGTATCATCACGGAAGTGTATTTTTTTGTAGTGGTAGGCCAAACCAAACTGATAATTCGAAGAGACTTGCAAAGATAAAAAATCATACATAAAAGAATTCAGAGGAGATTCAAATATTGTTCATAGATAATCTTGATCATAAACCCACAATTCATCGGATCTCGACAAACACACCGCAAAAAGAGTTACATCGAATAGATCTCCAAGAAGATCGAGTAGAACTTTGTATTGAGATCCAAAGAGAGAGAAGAAGCCATCTAGCTAATAACTATGGACCCGAAGGTCTGAGGTAAAATACTCACACATCATCGGAGAGGCTATGGTGTTGATGTAGAAGCCCTCCGTGATCGATTCCCCCTCCGGCGGAGCGTCGAAAAAGGCCCCAAGATGGGATCTCATGGGCAGAGAAGGTTGCGGCGGTGGAAATAGGGTTTCGTGTTGCTCCTGGATGTTTTTGGGGTATATGAGTATATATAGGAGGAAGAAGTAGGTCGATGGAGCTGCGAGGGGCCCCCGAGGGTGGGGGCACGCCCAGGGGGCAGGCGCGCCTCCCTGCCTCGTGGCCTCCTCGCTTCTTTCTTGACGTCCACTCCAAGTCCTCTGGATCACATTTCACTACAGGAATCAGCTATTTTGCCGTCTGCCATGGCGGACGGCAAAGGCATGAACGGCGGACGGCAAAGACCTTTGCCGTCAGCCGCGGACGGCAAAAGGCTCCGGCAAAGTAGGCTACGGTAAACAGCTACTTTGCCGTCTGCTTCCTGGCGGCTGATGGCAAAGGCCCTTTGCCGTCTGCCGTGGACGGCAAAGAGAGCGGACGACAATAATTGTGCTCTTAGTCCGTTAAGTGGCTAACGGCAGGCCTTTGCCGTCTGCCGCGGACGGCAAACTTTCTAGTGCCTTTGCCGTCCGCCGTATGATGTCATCTACACATCACTACATGGCAGGCCTTTGCCGTCCGCCGCTGACGGCAAAGAGCCTCAAGCCTTTGCCGTCTGCCACTGTAGGCAAACTGACCAAATGGGTCAGCTCCCAGGAAGCACAGCTGGATGCCACGTGGCTTCTTTGCCGTCCGCGGCGGACGGCAAAGAGCCCGTTGTCGTCGGTGGCAGACGGCAAAGAGCCTGCATATTGGCTCTTTTTTCTGTTTTTTATTAAATCCAACAATTTTCACTCCAAATATATATGACATGTATAGATATATTTCACAGGCATTCATATCACAAAATTCCATCCATAAACAAAGTTCCTTCATACATAAACAAAGTTCCATCCATAAACAAAGTTCCTTCATACATAAACAAAGTTCCTTCCTACATAAACAAAGTTCCATTCATATCACAAAGAGCCTTCATACATAAACAAAGTTTCATCCATACATAAACAGAAAGACTAGAACAAGAAGAGTAGCTTCCATGAAGTGAATGAAATCTGCAAAATGGCAAAATAAGAAAGTTAGAAATAGGTGACTAGAACAAGAAGAAGACTAGAACAAGAAGAGTAGAACAAGAAGAAGACTAGAACAAGAAGAGTATGTCATTTATGAGCTAACTTACGTGAAATGGATCATATATGAGCTAACTAAGTTGAAATGGGTCGTTTATGAGCTAGCTAAGGTGAAATGGATCATTTATGAGCTAACTTAGTTGAAATGGGTCGTTTATGAGCTAACTAAGGTCAAATGGATCGTTTTTGAGGTAACTAAGGTGAAATGGATCGTTTTTTAGCTAACTTAGGTGAAATGGATCATTTATGAGCTAACTTAGTTGAAATGGATCGTTTTTAGCTAACTTAGGTGAAATGGATCATTTATGAGCTAATTTAGTTGAAATGGATCTTTTTGAGCTAACTTAGGTGAAATGGATCATTTAAGAGCTAATTTAGGTGAAATGGATCATTTTTTAGCTAACTTGGTGAAATGGATCGTTTATGAGCTAAATTAGTTGAAATGGATCGTTTATGAGATAACCTAGGTAAGATGGGTCATTTTGGAGTTAACCTAGGTGAAATGCGTCATTTTAAAGCTAACGTAGGTAAAATGGATCATTTAGGAGCTAATCTAGGTAAAATGGGTCATTTTTGAGCTAACTTGGATGAACTGGATCATTTATAAGCTAACCTAGGTAAAATGGGTCATTTTAGAGCTAAATTTGGTAAAATGGATCGTCTATGAGCTAACTAAGCTAATTATGCAATTTTTGACATAAGTAAGCTAAGTACAGATTGTTTTAGAGCTAACTTAGGTAAAATGGATGGTTTTGGAGGTCAGTAAGCTTATTAACTCATTTTGGAGGAGAAGAAGCTAAGTATAGGTCATTATGGTAAGCATTGGAGGAAATAAAGCTAAGTCTAGGTCATTATGGTAAGCATTGGAGGAAATAAAGCTAAGTCTAGGTCTTTATGCATGTGTTAAGCAAAACACTAGATAAACTTACCAAGCTCCAGGAGGTGTAGGAGCGGGGTGGCTCGTGTCGGTAGCTGGAGAAGGATCGTGCGATGCTTGTCTGGAGTTACGCTGCACCAAAGATCATTTCCAATGTCTTGTTAGCATGATGACACTCAAATGTTAAGACTAGCAAGTATGTCCATTCAAATAAAACTCACCGTGGTCCCAGGAGCAATCACTGGCATCGGCGGAGCGGTCTGACCTGTCTTCTCGCACACAGACTGCACATTTGGTTTTGACGACTCAGTCATACTAGTTAGTAATGAGACAAACACTACATGAATGTTTTGGCTAATCTGCAGAAGAAACTTACCACAAGGAGCTCGTACATGGCCCTTGCCTGCATGTCATTCCGTGCCCTCTCCTCCTCCATCATCTTTGTCGTCCTCTCCTCCAACTCCCGCTGCCTCTCCGCCGCCTCCGCCAGAAGTTTCTCCGTTCTATCTCTCTCACTCTGTATAGCAGCCTGCAACACCACTCACATGACCATTTGTAATCATTGATGGAAGCGCACACAATGTAATGGAGAAAGATAACTGAGTACGTATCACTAACCTTGATGGCGAGTTGCACTGGCCGTTCACGAGGCCTTATCTCAGGAGCGGAGCTCGACTGGCGCGCCTTGATCTCCGGGAGAGTGCTAGGACAACGGATAAGTCCATCTCCAATGGCTATGGAGCCATGGGACCTCCCGCCACCAGATATCATCACCAGCTCTGGATCAATGGGACCCTGGCTCGGGTTAAAGTCCTCCCCTTTCCTCGCCTTCCCCTCATCTCTATATCTCACGAGCTTGTTGTGGGAGGAGATGTTGGTGAAGTTGTTTGCATCATCGAGGTCAGACTGAGAGAAAGCCTTGACTTTCTTGAAAGAGGCAGTGTGGGCCATGGCATACAGGTCGTACACCTCTGGCACCTTATCCGCCTTATTGTAGCATGCCTGAAAGAGAGAAACAATGAAAATTAGTAATTAAAGGGCTCAAGCTAGCATGATGAATGAATTGCATGAATCATGAAGCAAACCACATACCCAGTTGCGCCCGAACTGATATAAGTTGGAGCTGCCTTGATGGTGTGGCACACCTTCCATTTGGGCACGTTTGTCCTTGGCCTCGTTGTGGAGGGCTAGCCATTCTTTTGAGCACCACTCATCGACCAACACCTCCCAACAATCCATCCGATCCGCACACCATCTCGGAGGCGCCTAAGTTAGCAAATAGAAACTTGAGCGCTACGGCTAAGAATTACTAAATGAAGGAACTTAAGTAGAAGGCCTTAAGAATTACCTTCATGTACTGCTCCTTACTCAGGAACTTATCGCGGCACGCCGGCTTGGTCTTCTTGATACCACGCAAGGCGTAGTAGTCTCGAACAGCCTGCACCCGAGCCTCGTGCCGTAAGTTCTGGAGTAGGCGCTTGCAGACGTTCTCGATAACATGTGCCGCGTCCTCCTCGTATCCCTCCTCACACCTGTAGAATGTCTGCAATCAAATGAGACAATATTGATTAGTACAATTAATAACTAGCTAGTTGAAGATTTTTAAATGTGTAAAGGAGAAATTACCCAGAACTTTCTGATCACCATGTCTGCCCTCGTGTCGCACACGACACCGTCGATAATCTCATCCGGCGGGGCCGGGCAGCCACGTAGTGCTCCCAGCTCAATCCAAGCTCTAGAAGCCGACCCTCACCAGGCAACGTGACAAACCCCGGGAAGTTTTGCCGGCAAAGAACTCCAAGGACGGAGTTGGGCCGGCGGACACTATGATGGTGGTCCCAACCCCTGCAGCATGACAAGGCCAACGCATTAGTTATTTGAAGAAACGTGAATGCACAAGGTACAAAAATATTAAATGCACTTACGTACCTCTCCCCATCAGGGAAAATCAACCACCTCGGCTCGCGGGTCGCCGGCACGGACGGGAGCCGTGTAGCACCACGCTGGTAGACGGTGCCCCCCTCCTCCTCAAGATCAGTCGGCTCCCCGCCTTCATCAGCATGGCCACTCAGCTCCTCGGGCTGATCCGGCCAGGTACCCCATCCGGACGTGTGCTCCTCCGGGGTCTCGTGGGCCGAAGGCCAGTCGACCCGAGGCTCGTGGGCCCAAGACCCGTGGACCGGAGGCTCATGGACCGGAGTCCGTGTAGCCTCCTCCTCGGACGAGTCCACCCTAGCAGTCACGTGCTCGGGTGAAACAGCTGGGGGTGGCGGCGAGGAAGGCGCCGTAGCAGTCACCCTACCTCCTCTCCCGCGACCACGTGCCCCACCTCCTCTCTTCCTACCTCGTCCCCTGCTGGGCACCGCGGTCGACGAAGAAGGGCCCGGCGGTGTGGCCATACTGTCCAGCAACGCTCGGCGGAGAGGTGCGTCTGGAATGGAAGACCTCAGACCACGCGCCGACGAAGAAGGGGCCTTGGCGCGCTCCCGACCAGCGCCCACCATCTTTCAACACCTGCCATGACAAACAGTAAACGAAATTAGTACAACATAAAAAAAGACCGACATGAATAATAATATGTGTATCACTTAAGTGTATTATCATCAAGTACAACATAAAAAATATTAATACCTGACACTACTAATAAGCTCGATCAGTATCATCAATAAATGCATAATCATCATCATCACTATAATCAATGACGGGCTCATAGGGTTCAGTGGCATCAACATGTGGAAGGCCACCTTGACGTAATCGGTCAAGCAATGACAGGTCATCCGCAGCAGTAACCTCTTCTTATTCCGGCTCTTCTTGTTCCTCCTCTGGGGTGATGTCGGATTCACTGTCGCTGTCTACTTCAATGTTTTGGGGGGAAGTATAGCGGTTCTTGAAACGCTTTTTGGAAATACGTGTCTCTTGGAAGAATTCTCCTTCATATGTGTCTGGGTTAATGTGAGGTTCATAATCCTCTTCCTTTGGGGGAGATAGTCTAGCACGTGGCGGCACTTCATAAACGACATCCCAACCTTTCAGATTTGGATTAGTTTGGCAGGCCCACGGTAGATAGAATACTTGGGTCGCCTGTTGAGCCGTAATATAGACATCAGGAACATCTAAATGGGTGCTTTGGTTGATTTCAACTAGCCCTATATGTTCATGAGTCCTTCTAGTCTCCTTCGGCTGAAACCAATAACATTTGAAGACTACGACATTCGGTGGGTTTTCACCATAGAATAGAAGTTCATAAATTGCTTCAACTCTCCCATAATACTCGGTACCTCCTTCGCCGATAGCAGATACACAACAATTTGTAGACTTTCGGTCGGCCATAGATAGCTCTTTGCCATAGGTACGAAAGCGATACCCGTTGATGTCGTATTTGTCAAATGAACGGACCTTATAGTCAAAACCATTAGCAACTTGTCTCAATTCGGCGTCCATAGACTCTGAATTAGCCTACAAGTTTAATATGAAAGGATTGTTGCATTGCGCACAAATTAGCGAATGAAACCGGGGTAGCCGCCTACAAATTAGCCTACAAGTCTAATAGAAATTACCGTTTGTTTGAACCAAGAGATGAAACCGGGATAGCCGCCTCCTTGCTTTGCGAGAAGCTCATACTCTTCGACAGAATCCTTTTGGATCACCGCTCCATACGAGAATAAGGCGACGTATCGACTGTATGAAATATCCAGGAATAAGAGCAGTTCAAAGGAAATAGAAGTTGCGAAACTATGTACCGAGAACTTACTCGATGTACGGCCGCACTTCTATCAGGTTCTTGAAGATATACAACGAAATGGTCCGCCATTGTTCGTTATCCAAAGATACTGGATTTGAAACACTGGCTGGTGCGAGATTCCCTTTGAATAGGCTGAGGTTGGATCCACCCTTTTTAGGGTCGTCAGCATTGTACCGAGGCTTCGGATTATGCAAATGACGATTTTTGGCTTCGTAGTGTGCTGTCACGAAGTTTGCCGCCTCCTCAGTGATGAATGCCTCAGCCATCGATGCTTCAATTCTACGTTTATTTTTACATTTTTGTCGAAGCGTCTTCTGCATCCTCTCAGTTGGGTAGCACCAACGATTTTGCACGGGCCCCCCCAATCTTGCCTCGGTCGGGAGATGCAAAATCAAATGTTGCATTGGATTAAAGAAGCCCGGTGGAAAGATCTTCTCTAACTTGCAGATCAACTCCGGCGCCAACTCTTCCATTTCTTCTAGCACGCCAGGCGATAGTTCTTTCGCACAAAGAACACGGAAGAAATAGCTGAGTTCTGCCAGTACTAGCCATTCATCCTCAGGGATGAAGCCACGCAACATCACCGGCATTACCCGCTCAATCCATATGTGCCAATCATGACTCTTGAGACCAAATATCTTCAATTTATCAAGACTGGCTCCCCTCTGTAGATTCGCTGCATACCCATCGGGGAACATCAACTGCATTTTCACCCACAAGATAATTTCCCTCATAGCTGGCCTTCCAAGATTGAACCATTGCCTTTGGCTTCGTCCAGTTCTGCTTTCCTTTCGGTTCTTTCATGTTTTGTAACGGCCTATCACATAGCGCCTCCAGATCGACTCTAGCCTTAGTATTATCCTTTGACTTCCCATCTATGCCGAACAATGTACCAAAAAAGTGCCTCGGCGATATTCTTCTCAGTGTGCATCACGTCGATGTTGTGTGGGCAAAGGAGGTCTTTGAAGTAAGGCAGATCCCATAAGCATGTTTTGTGAGTCCAGGCGTGCTTAGAATTATACCCCTTGAAGTACCCTGGACGCTCTGGATCTGGCTCGAGAGCGTTTAACTGATCCAGGGTCTGTTGGCCTGTCAATGCAGGTGGTGCAGAGTTTTTGACAACTCTACCTCTGATGAAGTTCTTCTTGTCTTTCCTGAACTTATGGCGAGGATTCAGGAACTGTCTATGCATGTCGAAGCAAGAAAACTTGCGACCGGCCTGAAGCCAACGAAACTCAAGAGCTCCCTTGCATGTGGGGCATGGGAACCTTCCATGCACACACCAGCCAATGAATAGCGCATACGTCGGCAAGTCATGCGTCGAGTACAAGTACCAGACACGCATTATGAAGTTCCGTTTGCTATAGGTGTCGTATGTCTTGAACCCATTATCCCAGGCTTCTTGCAATTCGTCCTTAAGCGGTTGCATGTACACATTCATATTTTTCCCCGGATAGTTGGGCCCTAGAATTATCAACGTCAGGAAAATGTTCTTTCTTTGCATAATCTGTCCGGGGCGGAGATTGAGTGGAAAGACAAATACGGGCCAACAACTGTATTGGGCTGCCGTCATACCAAACACACTGAACCCATCCGTGCTGATGCCGACTCGAGGATGCCTCGGATCTGCCGCTTTGTCACCATGTAATTCATCAAACTTTTTCCACGCAACACCATCCGATGTGTGTACAATCATCAGATTCCCATCTGCATCTAGTTCGGTTCTTTTGCCCGTTTTGTGCCATGTCATCTGTCTGGCCGTCTCTTCGACCATGAAAAGACGTTGAAGTCTTGGTACGATTGGCATATACCGAAGAACACTAACGGGGATTTTGGTCTGTGTCTTCTCACCCATACCGTTGTCTACCACAACATACCTGGAAGACTTGCAAATGGGACAATAGTTCAAGTCCGCATAGTCAAGCCTAAACAAGACACATCCTTTCTCACAGGCATGCATCTTATCATAGGGCATCTTCAGTGCACGGAGGATTTTGTCCGACTGGTACAGGTTTGCAGGCATTACATGGCCTTTGGGTAGAAAGCGTCCAAATACTGTCATCATTGCATCATAGCATTCTCTGCCCAAGTTGAACTGAGCCTTCAGAGCCATTACTTGTGAGATGGCATCCAACTGACAAAGCTCAGTGTGCTCATGGAGCGGACGTTTTGAAGACTCCAACATTTCATTGAAGGCCTTTGCAGATTCCTCCATCTCCTCGTCCGAATTCCGAGCATCATCGAAGTCTTGCACCATGTTTTCCATCCCGGTACCATGCTCGTCGGTGCGACGACGATCCACCTCAGCTCGGTCACGTTGGGTAGACTCACCATGAAATGTCCACACCGTATAATCGGGCGTAAAACCACTCTTCTGCAGGTGTTTGCCCATTTTAGCCTCTGTCCTCTTTTCCCAATTGCCGCACCGTAAACAGGGGCACCAGGTTTTCCTCTGGCCATTTGCAAATGCGGCTCGCACAAACCCCTTGGTTTTTGTGAACCATTCAGTGCTCCATTTTTTCTGACTAGTGTGACCGGTGTACATCCACGCACGATCACTCATCTTGACTTTCAGAGCTACTAGACACACAAAATATATATATATATATAATTCACCATGTATATATTCATCAGTTGATCTACTTTGTCAATTTTATTACGTCCATGCAACCTACACTCTAATAGGTAATGATAGGTCCTAATCCCACCCAAGTATGTTTAGATTGGGTTCATTTTCCCATTCTATGCTCCGGATCCTACGCAAAATTTCGGCAGCACCTCCCCGCTGTTCTCCTGATACACGTCTCTGCAATAAACAGAGAGGATGTGTACCCGGAGAACAACAGGGGAGGCACTGACGAAATTTATGCGTCAGATCCGGAGCAAAGCATATGGGAAAACGAACCCAATGTAAACATACTCAGGCTGTCCATGGATAGCGTTGGACAATTCGAAAGAATCAAGGTTATAAATATGCAAATGCATGCATATTTATAACTATGACGCTTTCGAACGGGAGACACATATTGGTTACGCATACTGATGATTCAAGACACACATATAGCTAGCTATCAAGTTTCATCGGAATAGATCAAATAATTAATGGGGGGGAGGACATGTCATTTGTGCTCACCCACGAACGAAGGGGCAGAGCTCGTCAAACGCACGGCGAGGTCGTCGAACACCAAACCTCGCAGCGATGAAACAACTGCACATTTAAAACTACCCGATCAACACAATTATATATGATGTTTTTCATAACAAAATCGAAAAATATATGACCTAACTAATAATTCACAAATATATGACCCCGTCGGCCTCTGGAAGGCCAAAGAACACCTTTTCGGGAGGTGTCGGGGGTCGGGGTGTCGTGTCGGTGTCGGGGTGCCGTGCCGGGGTCAGGGTCTCGGGGTCGGGGTGTCGGGTCGGGGTGCCGGGTCGGGGTCGGGGTGCCGTGTCGGTGTCGGGGTCGGGGTCGGGGTGTCGGGTCAGGCTCGGGGTCGGGGTGTCGGGGTCGGGGTGTCGGGGTCGGGGTGTCGGGGGTGTCGTGTCGGGGGTCGGGGTGTCGTGTCGGTGTCGGCATGCCGTGTCGGGGTCGGGGTGCTGTTTCGGGGTCGGGGGGTTGGGGTGTCGTGTCGGGGTCAGGGGGTTAGGGGTCGGGTGTCGGGGTGGAGTCGGGGTCGGGTGTCGGGGTTAGGGGGTCAGGGGGTCAGGGGGTCTTCTCATTCTTCTACTACTTCTACTTCTTCTCATTCTTCTACTTCTTCTCATCCCCCGTCTTCTACTTCTTTTCTTCTTCTTCTTCTTCTTCTTCTTCTTCTTCTTCTTCTTCTTCTTCTTCTTCTTCTTCTTCTTCTTTCTCCTCCTCCTCCTCCTCCTCCTCTTCTTCTTCTTCTTCTTCTTCTTCTTCTTCTTCTTCTCCTTTTTCCTCCTCTTCTTCTTTTCTTCTTTCTTCTTCTCCCTCATCCTGTTCCTCCCTCCTCCTTTTACTTCTTCTTCTAAACTAAAACTAAAACTAATCTAAAATAAACTAAAACTAAAACTAATCTAAAATAAACTAAAACTAAAACTAATCTAAAATAAACTTAAACTAAAACTAATCTAAAATAAACTAAACTAAAACTAACTAAAACTAAACTAAAACAGAAACTAAACTAAAATAAACAAAAAGAAACTAATTAAACAAAAAAAAGGGGGAGAGGAGCTCACTTGGTGGAGGGGGAGGCCGGACGGCTGCGGCGGCCGCTGGAGGAGGCGGCGACCCGGTGGAGGGGGAGGCCGGACGGCTACGGCGGCCGCTGGAGGAGGCGGCGACCCGGTGGAGGGGGAGGCCGGACGGCCGCGGCGGGACGGGGCGGGGACAGCCGCGGCGCGGCTTCCCGACGTGAAAGAGGCGGCGGGGCCGCGGTGGAGGTCGTGGAGGGATGCAGGGCGGCGGGGCGGCCGGCTACGCCGAACGAGGTCAACGGCGGCGGCGCGGGCCGGTGTGGGTGGGGGATGGTGACGGAGGGGAGGGGCGGTGGGGGCGGGGTGACATGGAAGGGGCGGCGGGGGTGCGGTGGAGGTCGGGGGTCGCAGGGGAGGGGTGTGGGCGGCGGGGCAGCCGGCTACGGGGTCGGCGGCGGCGGCGGCAGACGGGGTCGGCGGCGGCGGCTCGGGTGTGGGTGGGGACGAATGAGAGAGTGGGGAGAAGAGACGGGGCGGGACGGCCGTTAACGTACCAGCCTCTTTGCCGTCAGCCAACGGTCGGCAAAGTTTCTTTGCCGTCCGCTTGCGGACGGCAAAGAGGTGGGGCCAGTGGGCTTGAGTTGGTTAAACAATAACTGGACCCACCCACCTCTTTGCCGTCTGCCAGCGGACGGCAAAGATTCTTTGCCGTCTGCTAGCAGACGGCAAAGAGCACGCAGATGGCAAAGAGCTTCTTTGCCGTCTGCCATTTCTTTGCCGTCTGCTTTTGGGTAGCTGATGGCAAAGAGCTTCTTTGCCGTCAGCTAGCAGACGGCAAAGAGCTGGCAGATGGCAAATTAGCTAATTCCAGTAGTGTTTGTTCCAAAAATCACTCTCCCGAAGATTTCATTCCGTTTGGATTCCGTTTGATATTCCTTTTCTGCGAAACACTGAAATAGGCAAAAAACAGCAATTTGCACTGGGACTTGGGTTAGTAGATTAGTCCCAAAAATAATATAAAAGTCTATAATAAAGCCCATTAAACATCCAAAACAGATAATATAATAGCATGGAACAATAAAAATTATAGATACGTTGGAGACGTATCAGTATAGCTTCGGCAGGCCACAGCCGGATTATTAAATCCTTCATGGCCAGTTCGGCCACCCTATGAAGCTCGACCAGCTGTTTTAGCTGATCGGTGAAGGGCACTGGATGTTCTGGCGCAAGGTATTGCGACCAGAACAGCTTCTCCATTGAGCTCCCTTCTTCGGCTAGGAAGAACTCCGCAGCGTCTGACACACTGCGCGGCAGATCCGCAAACGCCCATGGAGAACTCCGAATCCGGGTTAGTAAGAAATACTTCTTCTTCACATACTTGCTTTGCATACTAAACGCCTTACCCGCCGCGATTTTCTTGGCCTCCTAGATCTCCTGGAGGGCGCCCTGGGCTTCAACCTGGGCCTCTTCCGTGCTTTGGCGAGCCTTGGCGAGTGCAGTCTCTCGAGCCGAAACATCGCACTCCAAGGTCTCACATTTTTTCACAGCATCCTAGAGCTCTTGCTGGACCTCATTAAGCCTGGCCTTGAGGTTCTTACGGGCGGCTTGTTCCTTGGCAGCTTTCTCCTCGGCTTCGGCCAGAGCCTTTTTAAGGGCCTCGACCTCGGTCGCCGCTCCTACAAATACCATGACATTACGGCCAATACACATCATTTTTTCTTTCCGAATATATAGCGAGTCATTACATACCTTGCTTGTCTTCTAGCTGCTTCCTCGCCTGGCCGAGCTCCTCCTCGGCCCGCTCCAGTCTCTGCTTTAGTCTGGAGACTTCGGCAGTGTGTGAGGTCATGGCCAGCAACGACGCCTGCTTATTCACATAAGACACATTTAGTTAGTTTCCTGCAAAAATGAATTGATCCTCTGTCCGGCCTTTCTTTCCGAACACCGAACAGTGTCTCAGGGGCAACTGTCTATATTGGGATTTTCTCTTTTGCGTCACTTACCTCAAAACCTGTCAACAGGCCACTGCAGGCTTCGGTCAGTCCGCTCTTGACGGACTGAACCCTCTCAATCACCGTACCATAAGGATACGGTGTTCCTCCACAATGGAAGCGCCTTGTAGCGCTTCCAGCAGATTATCCGGTGCCTCTGGTTGGACAGAGGTCACCGGCGGGACAGGCACACCTCCTTCTCTCGAAGGAGGTTGCTTTCCGGATTCCGGAGCCGTATAGGTCTCCGGTATCGTATTCGGCTAGGGGCCGAACTGAGCATGGCCCCCATCGCCAGTCTCCATGGGGGACTGCTCCCCCATGTGTCCGGCGACTGAGGTTTCGCCCTCTGGCGCCTCCTGACCCTCTCCCTAGCTGAGGAAGGTCCTTCGGGACAGTACCTCGGCATCACCCTTGGCCTTGGGAGATTGAGCGGCCGACGGTGACTCGTTGGCCATCGCCTTCGAATCCAGCGAACCTCCAGATGAGGACCGCATGGAGCTGTCATGGGCCGGACTGCAATAGCATAATCCAACATATTAATACCATAAAGCAGGGAGGCCGGATAAATGGACGTATGCGGGTTCTTAGTACTTACGATGCGGCCAGGGGCTTGTTCCGGGGGCGTCGCTCCAGACTGTTGTCGATGTCCCACGCGGAGTTATCCGCAAGGGAGCCCTTCCCCCTCTTGGACGCTTCCGCCTCCAGATTCATGGAGGCCGCCCTATTCTTCCTCCCCCCATTAGGGGGAGGGTTGTTTTCCTCCTCCTCCTCGTCATCATCCTCAGCGGCGGAGGAATGGGTCTCGTCGTCTTTGGATGTCACGTCCGAAGCACCCCTGCGACGGGGGCCACTTTCGGCCCCCTTGGCCTTCTTCTCCGGCGGCTGATAGGGTACCGGGACCAGCATCTTCGCCAGGAGGGGGATGACTGGTTCTTCGGGCAGCGGAGCCGAACATTGAATCTGCTCCACTTTCTTTGTCCATACCTGAAAAATATAGTAAAGTTTAGAAATCCTCCTTGAACAAGCAGGTAGAGGATGCATCTCGAGACGTGAAGGACTTACCGCATTGGCGGGATGGGCAAGATCGTGCCCGCGGTCTGAGTCTATGACCGGCGGCTTCTCATTGCCCTTAAAGAGCAACTTCCAGGCATCTTCGTGAGTAGTTCCGAAGAGCCTTTCCATGGTTTGGTGCTTCTCCAGATCAAATTCCCATAGAGGGCAGATTCGGCTTTGGCAGGGGAGGATCCGGCGAACTAGCATCACCTGGATCACGTCGACGAGCTTGATGTTTTTGTCCACCATGCTTTGGATGCGCGTTTGCAGCGCTATCAGCTCGTCCAACGAAGACCAATTTGGGCCCTTCTCCATCCAGGAGGTAAGCCGCATTGGAGCTCCGGACTTGAATTCGGGAGCCACGGCCCAGGTGGCGCCGCGGGGCTGTGTGATATAGAACCACAGTTTCTGCCACTCCTTGACAGTCTCCACAAAAGTACCTTTGGGCCATGTGACGTTGGGCATCTTGCTCCATGGCTCCTCCGCACTTCGCGTGTAGGCCATCCACCACCTTTGACTTCACGTTGAAGATCTTGAGCCACAGTCCGAAGTGGGGCTGGATGCGGAGGAAAGCCTCACACACGACAATGAATGCCCAGATGTTGAGGAAGGAGTTCAGGGCTAGATCATGGAAATCTAGCCCATAATAGAACATAAGTCCGCGGACCAAAGGGTGGAGAGGAAACCCTAACCTGCGGACGAAATGAGGGATAAACACCACCCTCTCGTTGGGCTTCGGTGTGGGGATGACTTGCCCCTTTGCCGGAAGACGGTGGGCGATTCCCTTCGCCAGATACCCAGCCGCCCGAAGCTCGGTGATGTCCTTCTCCTTGACAGAGGAGGCCATCCACTTGCCTTGTCCTTCAGATGCGGACATGGTTGAGTGCTTGCTTGAGGTGGAAAAGATGAGAACTTGGGCGCTGGAGCTCAAGAATGGAAGGGCAGAGAAAGAGAAGGCGCGGGTGAAGAAGGGGAATCCTTATCTCCTTATAATGGTAGCGAATATCGAACGCCTCCCCACTCGCCTTGAAACCCGCCTATTCCCAAGGGCTGTGCAAACGGCACGGTTGGATTAGCCACGCCCGTATTGATGAGAATCCTGCAATAAGGGGACACGATCTCTGCTTTGACAAGACGTGCCAATGGAAACCGCATCTCGAAACGCGGAACAACAGATAAAACGGTTTGAAATAATGACCGGGCAGACGTGATGTCATCTTGCAAAAAGTTGTCAGCGGATTGGACTCATGAAATATTATACTCTATACGACTGTGTGTGTGGTACTTGTGTTGCAGATCCGGACACGTTCGTTGTGTCCGAAGACTATCTTGGAGTATTCGGAAAGGGGAACCCGCCTTGCAATGCCGAAGACAATCTGCGCGCTGGACACCTCTTCATTGAAGCCTGGTTCAGGGGCTACTAAGGGAGTCCTGGACTAAGGGGTCCTCGGGCGTCCGACCTATTGGACATGGGCCAGACTAATGGGGTGTGAAGATACAAGACCGAAGACTCTCTCACGTGTCCGGATGGGACTCTCCTTGGTGTGGAAGTCAAGCTTGGCGACCAAATATGAAGATTCCTTTCTCTGTAACCGACTTTGTACAACCCTAGTCCCCTCCGGTGTCTATATAAAGCGGAGGGCTTAGTGCGGAAACAGATATAGTCATACAGGCTAGACTTCTAGGCTTTTAGCCATTACGATCTCGTGGTAGATCAACTCTTGTAATACTCATATTCATCAAGATCAATCAAGCAGGAAGTAGGGTATTACCTCCATATAGAGGGCCTGAACCTGGGTAAACATTGTGTCCCCCGCCTCCTGTTACCATCGACCTTAGACGCACAGTTCGGGACCCCCTACCCGTGATCCGCCGGTTTGACACCGACAGCTTGCTTATAAATATATTGGCTAGGAGTATTTCAAGCCATCCATTAGTTCTATGGTGTTGCTGTTGGGAAACGTTGCATGGAAAACAAAACAAAATTCTACGCACATGCAATGATCTATTCATGGAGATGCATAGCAACGAGGGGGGAGAGTGTGTCTACGTACCCTCGTAGACTGTAAGCGGAAGCGTTTCTTAACGCGATTGATGTAGTCGAACTTCTTCGCGCTTCAACCGATCAAGTACCAAACGCACGGCACCTCCGCGTTCTGCACACGTTCAGCTCGGTGACGTCCCTCGCCTTCTTGATCTAGCAAGACATCGACGTAGTAGATGAGTTCCGTCAGCATGACGGCGTGGTGACGGTGATGGTGAAGTGATCCTCGCAGGGCTTCGCCTAAGCACTACGAAACTATGACCGTGGGAGTAAACGGTGGAGGGGGGCGCCGCACACGGCTAATAATTGTCTGGGATGTGCTAGGCCCCCCCCACATATATATACATATATAGGTGGAGGAAGAGGGGAGGTAGCCAAGGAGGCGCCCAAGTAGGCCGAATCCTACTTGGGGTCTCCCCAAGGCCGCCTCCCCTTTCTTATCTGCCGGAGGGGGAAGGAAAGAGGAGGGAGGAGGGAAGGAAGGGGGAGGCTTAATCCCTCCCCATTCCTTCTCCTCTTGTTCAGCCCATATGGGAGGGGGCACCAGCCCCTGGTGGCTGGTGTGTTTCCCCTCTTGACCCATTAGGCCCATATCTTTTGTCGGGGGAGCCCGGAACCGCTTCGGTACTCCGATAAATACCCGATACCCTCCGGAACGCTTCCGGTGTCCGAATACCATCGTCCTATATGTTAATCTTTACCTCTCATCAATTTTGAGACTCCTCATCATGTCTGTGCTCTCATCCGGGACTCCGAACAACATTCGGTCACAAAATCACATAACTCATATAATACGATATCGTCATCGAACGTTAAGCGTGCGGACCCTACGGGTTCGAGAACTATGTAGACATGATCAAGACACCTCTCCGGTCAATAACCAATAGCGGAACCTGGATGCCCATATTGGCTCTTACACATTCTATGAAGATATTTATCGGTAGAACCGTTATGATAACATACTTTATTCCCTTTGTCTGTCGGTATGTTCCTTGCCCGAGATTCAATCGTCGGTATCTTCATACCTAGTTCAATCTCGTTACCGGCAAGTCCCTTTACTCTTTCCGTAATACATCACCTCGTGACTAACTCCTTAGTCGTTTGCTTGCAAGCTTATGATGTGTATTACCGAGAGGGCCCAGAGATACCTCGCCGAAACTCGGAGTGACAAATCCTAATCTTGATCTAGGACAACTCAACAAACACCTTTGGAGATACCTGTAAAGCATCTTTATGATCACCCAGTTATGTTGTGACATTTGATGGCACACAAGGTATTCCTCCGGTATCCGGGAGTTGCATAATCTCATAGTCAAAGGAATATGTATTTGACATGAAGAAAGCAATAGAAATAAAACTGAACGATCATTATGCTAAGCTAACGGATGGGTCTTGTCCACCACATCATTCTCCTAATGATGTGATCCCGTTATCAAATGACAAAACATGTCTATGGTTAGGAAAGCTTAACCATCTTTGATCAACGAGCTAGTTTAGTAGAGGCTTACTAGGGACACGGTATTTGTTTATCTATTCACATATGTATTTAAGTTTCCGATCAATACAATTCTAGCATGAATAATAAACCTTTATAATGAATAAGGAAATATAAAATAACAACTTTATTATTTCCTTACCTCTAGGGCATATTTCCTACAGTCTCCCACTTGCACTAGAGTTGATAATCTAGTTCACATCACCATGTGATTTAACGCCCATAGTTCACATCGCCATGTGACCGACACCCAAAGAGTTTACTAGAGTCAATAATCTAGTTCACATCGCCATGTGATTAGCATCCAAAGAGTAATAAGGTGTGATCATGTTTTGCTTGTGAAAGAGGTTTAGTCAAGGGTCTGTCACATTCAGATCCGTATGTATTTTGCAAATTTCTATGTCTACAATGCTCTGCATGGAGCTCCTCTATCTAATTGCTCCCACTTTCAATATGTATCCAGATCAAGACTTAGAGTCATCCAGATCGGTGTCCAAGCTTGCATCGACGTAACTCTTTACGACGAACTCTTTATCACCTCCATAGCCAAGAAACATTTCCTTAGTCCTCTTTAGGTACCTAAGGATAATTTTGACCGTTGTCCAGTGATCTACAGGTCTGGTACACAGCATGACATACTTTATAGAACCTATGACTGGGCATAGGGAATGAGTTTCATTCTCTCTATATATTCTGCCGTGGTCGGGTTTGGAGTCTTACTTAACTTCACACCTTGTAACACAGGCAAGAACCCTTTCTTTGACTGATCCATTTTGAACTTCTTCAAAACTTTATCAAGGTAAGATCTTTGTTGCTAAGAATGGATCCTTTCTAGAAGAGGAGTTTCTCTCGAAAGAAGTGGGAGGAAAGTAGAACTTGATGAGGTAATAGTACCTTCTCCCAAATTGGAAAGTACTTCATCACAAAAATCAGTTCCAGTGATTCCTACACCAATTAGTGAGGAAGCTAATGAAGATGATCATGAAACTTCAGATCAAGTTACTACCGAACCTCGTAGGTCAACTAGAATACGATCCACACCAGAGTGGTACGGTAATCCTATTATGGAGGTCATGTTACTTGACCATGACGAACCTACGAACTATAAGGAAGGGATGATGAGCCCAGATTCCGCAAAATGGCTTGAGGCCATGAAATCTGAGATGGGATCCATGTATGAGAACAAAGTATGGACTTTGGTTGACTTGCCCGATGATCGGCAAACCATAGAGAATAAATGGATCTTCAAGAAGAAGACTGACACTGACGGTAATGTTACTGTCTACAAATCTCGACTTGTTGCGAAAGGTTTTCGACAAGTTCAAGGAGTTGACTACGATAAGACCTTCTCACCCGTAGCGATGCTTAAGTCTGTCCAAATCATGTTAGCAATTGCCGCATTTTATGATTATGAAATTTGGCAAATGGATGTCAAAATTGCATTCCTTAATGGATTTCTTAAATAAGAGTTGTATATGCAACCAGAAGTTTTTGTCGATCCTAAAGGTGCTAACAAAGTGTGCAAGCTCCAGCGATCCATTTATGGATTGGTGCAAGCCTCTCGGGGCTGGAATATACACTTTGATAGTGTGATCAAAGCATATCATTTTATACAGACTTTTGGAGAAGCCTGTATTTACAAGAAAGTGAGTGGGAGCACTACAACCTTTCTGATAAGTATATGTGAATGACATATTGTTGATCGGAAATGATGTAGAATTTTCTGGAAAGCATAAAGGAGTGTTTGAAAGGAGTTTTTCAAAGAAAGACCTCGATGAAGCTGCTTACATATTGAGCATCAAGATCTATAGAGATAGATCAAGACGCTTGATAAGATTTTTCAATGAGAACATACCTTGACAAGATTTTGAAGTAGTTCAAAATGGAACAGTCAAAGAAGGACTTCTTGCCTGTGTTGCAAGGTGTGAAGTTGAGTAAGACTCAAAACCCGACCACGGCAGAATATAGAAAGAGAATGAAAGACATTCCCTATTCCTCAGTCATAGATTCTATAAAGTATTCAATGTTGTATACCAGACCTATTGTGTACCTTGCCATGAGTTTGGCAAAGGGGTACAATAGTGATCCAGGAGTAGATCACTGGACAGCGGTCAAAATTATCCTTAGAGGACTAAGGAAATATTTCTCAGTTATTGATGTCTACTACGCAACCTTCTTCTTGTAGACGTTGTTGGGCCTCCAAGTGCAGAGGTTTGTAGGACAGTAGCAAATTTCCCTCAAGTGGATGACCTAAGGTTTATCAATCCGTGGGAGGCGTAGGATGAAGATGGTCTCTCTCAAACAACCCTACAACCAAATAACAAAGAGTCTCTTGTGTCCCCAACACACCCAATACAATGGTAAAGTGTATAGCTGCACTAGTTCGGCGAAGAGATGGTGATACAAGTGCAATATGGATGGTAGATATAGGTTTTTGTAATCTGAAAATATAAAAACAGCAAGGCAACTAATGATAAAAGTGAGCGTAAACGATATTGCAATGCTAGGAAACAAGACCTAGAGTTCATACGTTCACTAGTGCAAGTTCTCTCAACAATAATAACATAATTGGATCATATATATATCCCTCAACATGCAACAAAGAGTCACTCCAAAGTCACTAATAGAGGAGTACAAACGAAGAGATTATTGTAGGGTACGAAACCACCTCAAAGTTATCCTTTCTGATCGATCTATTCAAGAGTCCGTAGTAAAATAACATGAAGCTATTCTTTCCGTTCAATCTATCATAGAGTTCATAGTAGAATAACACCTTAAGACACAAATCAACCAAAACCCTAATGTCACCTAGATATTCCAATGTCACCTCAAGTATCCGTGGGTATGATTATACGATATGCATCACACAATCTCAGATTCACCTATTCAACCAACACAAAGAACTTCAAAGAGTGCCCCAAAGTTTCTACCGGAGAGTCAAGACGAAAACGTGTGCCAACCCCTATGCATAAGTTCATGAGGTCACGGAACCCGCAAGTTGATCACCAAAACATACATCAAATGAATCACGTGCTATCCCATTGTCACCACAGATACGCACATGCAAGACATACATCAAGTGTTCTCAAATCCTTAAAGACTCAATCCGATAAGATAACTTCAAAGGGAAAACTCAATCCATTACAAGAGAGTAGAGGGGGAGAATCATCATAAGATCCAACTATAATAGCAAAGCTCGCGATACATCAAGATCATACCATCTCAAGAACACGAGAGAGAGTGAGAGATCAAACACATAGCTATTGGTACAGACCCTCAGCCCCGAGGGTGAACTACTCCCTCCTCGTCATCGAGAGCACCGGGATGATGAAGATGGCCACCGGTGAGGGTTTCCCCCTCCGGCAGGGTGCCGGAACAGGGTCCTGATTGGTTTTTGGTGGCTACAGAGGCTTGCGGCGGCGGAACTCCCGATCTATTCTGTTCTTCGATGTTTTTAGGGTATATGGATATATATATATATAGGCAAAATAAGTCGGTCAGGGGAGCCACGAGGGGCCCACAATGGTGGGGGGCGCGCCCAGGGGGGCAGGCGTGCCTCCCTGCCTCGTGGCCACCTCGTTGCTTCCCTGACGTCCACTCCAAGTCTCCTGGATTGCTTCCGTTCCAAAAATAACTCTCCCGAAGGTTTCATTCCCTTTGGACTCCGTTTGATATTCCTTTTCTACGAAACATTAAAACAAGGGAAAAAACAGAAACTGGCACTGGGCTCTGGGTTAATAGGTTAGTCCCAAAAATAATATAAAAGTGTATAATAAAGCCCATAAACATCCAAAACAGATAATATAATAGCACGGAACAATCAAAAATTATAGATACGTTGGAGACGTATCAGTTATGAATGTGATAAAGAGTTCATCATAAAGAGTTATGTCGATGCAAGCTTTAACACCGATCTGGATGACTCTGAGTCTCAATCTGGATATATATTGAAAGTGGGAGCAATTAGGTAGAGTAGCTCCATGCAGAGCATTGTAGACATAGAAATTTGCAAAATAAATACAGATCTGAATGTGGCAGACCCGTTGACTAAACTTCTCTCACAAGCAAAACATGATCACACCTTAGTACTCTCTAGGTGTTAATCACATGGCGATGTGAACTAGATTATTGACCATATTAAACCCTTTGGGTGTTGGTCACATGGCGATGTGAACTATGGGTGTTAATCACATGGTGATGTGAACTATTGGTGTTACATCACATGGCGATGTGAACTAGATTATTGACTCTAGTGCAAATGGGAGACTGAAGGAAATATGCCCTAGAGGCAATAATAAAGTTGTTATTTTGAATTTCCTTATATCATGATAAATGATTATTATTCATGCTAGAATTGTATTAACCGGAAACTTGATACATGTGTGGATACATAGACAACACACCGTGTCCCTAGTAAGCCTCTACTAGACTAGCTCGTTAATCAAAGGTCGTTAAGTTTCCTAACCATGGACATGAGTTTTCATTTGATAACGGGATCACATCATTAGGAGAATGATGTGATCAACAAGACCCATCCGTTAGCTTAGCATAATGATCATTAAGTTTTATTGCTATTGCTTTCTTCATGAATTATACATATTCCTCTAACTATGAGATTATGCAACTCCCGAATGCCGGAGGAACACCTTGTGTGCTCTCAAACGTCACAACATAACTGGGTGATTATAAAGATGCTCTACAGGTATCTCCGAAGGTGTTTGTTGGGAGGGCATAGATCAAGATTAGGATTTCTCACTCCGAGTATCAGAGAGGTATCTCTGGGCCCTCTCGGTAATGCACATCACTATAATCCTTGCAAGCAATGTGACTAATGAGTTAGTTGCGGGATGATGCATTATGGAATGAGTAAAGAGACTTGCCGGAAACGAGATTGAACTAGGTATGATGATACCGACGATCGAATCTCGGGCAAGTAACATACCGATGACAAAGGGAATGACGTATGTTATTATGCGGTTTGACCGATAAAGATATTCATAGAATATGTAGGAACCAATATGAGCAACCAGGTTCCACTATTGGTTATTGACCGGAGATGTGTCTTGGTCATGTCTACATAGTTCTCGAACCCGTAGGGTCCGCACGCTTAACGTTCGATGACAATTTGTATTATGAGTTATGTGTTTTGGTGACCGAAGTTTATTCGGAGTCCCGGATGAGATCACGGACATGATGAGTAGTCTCAGAATGGTCGAGAGGTAAAGATTCATATATTGGAAGGTTGTATTCGGACGTCGGAATGGTTCCGAGTGATTCGGGTATTTTTTCGGAGTACCGAGGGGTTACCGGACCCCCCCCCCCGGGGGGTATATTGGGCCTACATGGGCCATAGGGGAGAGGGGAGGCAGCCCATAAGGGGTAGCCGCGCCCCCTCCCTATAGGGAGTCCGAATTGGACTAGGGAGGGGGCGCCCCCCTTTCCTTCTCCTCTTCCTCTCCCTTCCCTCTTTCCACCCTCCGTAAAAGGAAAGGGAGTCCAACTAGGATTGGGAGTCATAGTTGGACTCCCCCCTTTGGCGCACCCCCTAGGTCGGCCGCCTCCTCCCCTCCTTTATATACGGGGGCAGGGGGCACCCCAAAGACACATCAATTGTTCTTTAGCCGTGTGCGGTGCTCCCCTCCACAGTTTACCACCTCGGTCATGATGTCGTAGTTCTTAGGCGAAGCCCTACACGGATCACATCACCAACACCGTCGTGCTGACGAAACTCTCCGTCGAACCTCAACTGGATTAAGGGCTCGAGGGACGTTATAGTGCTGAACGTGTGCTGAACATGGAGGTGCCATACATTCAGTACTTGGATCGGTTGGATCGTGAAGACGTTCGACTACATCAACCGCGTTAACATAACGCTTCCGCTTTCGGTCTACGAGGGTATGTGGACACACTCTCCCCTCTCATTGCTATGCATCTCCTAGATATTTCTTGCATGATCGTAGGAATTTTTTTGAATTACTACGTTCCCCAATAATGGTATCAGAGCCAGGTCTATGTGTAGAGGATATGCACGAGTAGAACACAAAGAGTTGTGGTCGATAATAGTCATACAGCTTACCACCAAGGCCTTACTTTGATTCGGTGATATTGTTGGATGAACCGGCCCGGACCGACCTTACATGACCGCGTTCATGAGACTGGTTCTACCGACATACTTTGCCCACAGGTGGCTGGCGGGTGTCTGTTTCTCCAACTTTAGTTGGATCGAGTTTGACTACGGCCGGTCCTTGTTGAAGGTTAAAACATCACACTTGACAAAACATTATTGTGGTTTTGATGCGTAGGTAAGAACGGTTCTTGCTAGAAGCCCGTAGCATCCACGTAAAACATGCAACAACAAAGTAGAGGACATCTAACTTGTTTTTGCAGAACATGTTGTGATGTGATATGGTCAAGACGTGATGAGATATAAATTTTTGTATGAGATGATCATGTTTTGTAAAAGTTATCGGCAACTGGCAGGAGCCTTATGGTTGTCTCTTTATTGTATGAAATGAAATTGCCATGTAATTGCTTTACTTTATCACTAAGCGGTAGCAATAGTCGTAGAAGCAATAGTGGCGAGACGACAACGACGCTATGATGGAGATCAAGGTGTCAAGCCAGAGACGATGGATATCATGACGGTGCTTTGGAGATGGAGATCAAAGGCACAAGATGATGATGGCCATATCATGTCACATATTTTGATTGCATGTGATGTTTATCTTTTATGCATCTAATTTTGCTTAGTACGACGGTAGCATTATAAGATGATCCCTCACTAAATTTCAAGGCACAAGTGTTCTCCCTGAGTATGCACCGTTGCTATAGTTCGTCGTGCCGAGACACCACGTGATGATCGGGTGTGATAAGCTCTACATTCACATACAACAGGTGCAAGCCAGTTTCGCATGTGCAGAATACTCGAGTTAAACTTGACGAGCCTAGCATATGTACATCTGGCCTCGGAACGCTGGGACCAAAAGGTCGAACGTGAATCATATAGTAGATATGATCAACATAGTGATGTTCACCATTGAAAGCTACTCCATCTCACGTGATGATCGGACATGGTTTAGTTGATATGGATCACGTGATCATTTAGATGACTAGAGGGATGTCTATCTAAGTAGGAGTTCTTAAGTAATATGATTAATTGAAGCTTAATTTATCATGAACTTAGTCCTGATAGTTTTTGCATATCTATGTTGTAGATCAATAGCTCGCGTATAGCTCCCCTGTTTTATTTTTAATATGTTCCTAGAGAAAACTAAGTTGAAAGCTGATAGTAGCAATGGTTTTATACAGACTTGTAATGAAGCCTGTATTTACAAGAAAGTGAGTGGGAGCACTACAGCCTTTCTGATAAGTATATGTGAATGACATATTGTTGCTCGGGAATGATGTAGAATTTTCTGGAAAGCATAAAGGAGTGTTTGAAAGGATTTTTTCAAAGAAATACCTCGATGAAACTGCTTACATATTGAGCATCAAGATCTATAGAGATAGATCAAGACGCTTGATAAGATTTTTCAATGAATACATACCTTGATAAGATTTTGAAGTAGTTCAAAATGGAACAGTTAAAGAAGAAGTTCTTGCCTGTGTTGCAAGGTGTGAAGTTGAGTAAGACTCAAAGCCCGACCACAGCAGAAGATAGAGAGAGAATGAAAGTCATTCCCTATGCCTCAGCCATAGGTTCTATAAAGTATGCCATGCTGTGTACCAGACCCATTGCATACCCTGCCCTGTTTGGCAAGGGAGTACAATAGTGATCTAGGAGTAGATCACTGGACATTGGTCAAAAAATTATCCTTAGAGGACTAAGGAAATATTTCTCATTTATGGAGGTGATAAAGAGTTCATCATAAAGAGTTACGTCGATGCAAGTTTTTACACCGATCCGTATGACTCTGAGTCTCAATCTGGATACATATTGAAAGTGGGAGCAATTAGCTAGAGTAGCTCCATGCAGAGCATTGTAGACATAGAAAATTTGCAAAATACACACGGCTCTGAAAGTGACAGACCCATTGACTAAGCTTCTCTCACAAGCAAAACATGATCAGACCTTAGTACTCTTTGGGTGCTAATCACATAGCGATGTGAACTAGATTATTGACTCTATTAAAACCCTTTGGGTATTAGTCACATGGCGATGTGAACTAATCATATGGTGATGTGAACTATTGGTGTTAAATCACATGGCGATGTGAACTAGATTATTGACTCTAGTGCAAGTGGGAGACTGAAGGAAATATGCCCTAGAGGCAATAATAAAGTTGTTATTTATATTTCATTATATCATGATAAATGTTTATTATTCATGATAGAATTGTATTAACCGGAAACTTGATATATGTGTGAATACATGGACAAAACAAAGTGTCCCTAGTATGCCTCTACTAGACTAGCTCGTTAATCAAAGATGGTTAAGTTTCCTGACCATAGACATGTGTTGTCATTTGATGAACGGGATCACATCATTAGGAGAATGATGTGATGGACAAGACCCATCCGTTAGATTAGCATATTGATCGTATAGTTTTATTGCTATTGCTTTCTTCATGACTTATACATGTTCCTCTGACTGTGAGATTATGCAACTCCCGAATATCGGAGGAACACCTTGTATGCTATCAAAGGTCACAACGTAACTGGGTGATTATAAATATGCTCTACAGGTGTCTCCAAAGGTGTTTGTTGGGTTGGCATAGATCAAGATTAGGATTTGTCACTCCGTGTATCGGAGAGGTATCTCTGGGCCCTCTCGGTAATGCACATCACAATAAGCCTTGCAAACAATGTGACTAATGAGTTAGTTACGGGATGATGCATTACAGAATGAGTAAAAAGACTTGCCGGTAACGAGATTAAACTAGGTATGAGGATACCGACGATTGAATATCGGGCAAGTAACATACCGATGACAAAAGGAACAACGTATACTGTTATGCGGTTTTACCGATAAAGATCTTCATAGAATATGTAGGAGCCAATATGAGCATCCAGGTTCCGCTATTTGTTATTGATCGGAGATGTGTCTCGGTCATGTCTACATAGTTCTCGAACCCGTAGGGTCCGCACGCTAAACGTTCGATGACGATTTGTATTATGAGTTATGTGATTTGATGACCGAAGTTTGTTCGGAGTCCCGGATGAGATCATGGAATGATGAGGAGTCTCGAAATGGTCGAGAGGTAAAGATCGATATATTGGAAGGCTATATTCGGACATCGGAAAGGTTCTGAGTGATTCGGGTATTTTTTGGAGTACCGGAGAGTTACGGGAATTCACCGGGGTAAGTGGTGGGCCTTAATGGGCCATACGGGAAAGGAGAGAAGGGCCTCAAGGGGTGGCCGCGCCCCCCGCCATGGCAAGTACGAATTGGACTAGGGAGGGGGCGGCGCCCCCCTCTCTTTCCTTCTCCCTCTCCTACTCCTTCCCTCTCTCCCCTCTTGGAAAAGGAAGGGGACTCCAACTAGGATTGGGATTCCTAGTTGGACTCCCCCTATAGGCACGCCCCTCCTAAGCCGGCCTCCTCCTCCTCCCTCCTTTATATACGTGGGCAGAGGGCACCCCAAAGGCCCTCTGGATTTGTTTTAGCCATGTGCAATGCCGCCCTCCACAGTTACACACCTCGGTCATATCGTCGTAGTGCTTAGGCGAAGCCCTGCGCCGATAACTTCATCATCACCGTCACCACGCCGTCGTGCTGACGGAACTCTCCCTCGGCCTCAACTGGATCAAGAGTTTGAGGGACGGCACCGAGTTGAACGTGTGCAGATCACGGAGGTGCCGTACGTTCAGTACTTGGATCGGTTGGATCGCGAAGACGTTCGACTACATCAACTGCATTACTCAATGCTTCCGCTTTCGGTCTACGAGGGTACATGGACACACTCTCCCCGCTCGTTGCTATGCTTCTCCTAAATAGATCTTGCGTGATCGTAGGAATTTTTTTGAAATACTATGTTCCCCAACAGTGACATCCGAGCCAGGTCTATGTGTAGATGTTATATGCATGAGTAGAACACAAAGAGTTGTGGGCGATAATAGTCATACTGCTTACCAGCATATCATACTTTGGTTCGGCGGTATTGTTGGATGAAGCGGCCCAGACCGACATTACATGACCGCGTTCATGAGACTGGTCTACCGCCGTGCTTCGCACACACAGGTGGCTAGTGGGTGTCTGTTTCTCCAAACTTAGTTGAATCGAGTTTGACTACGCCCAGTCCTTGTTGAAGGTTAAAACAACACACTTGACGAAAAATCGTTGTGGTTTTGATGCGTAGGTAAGAATGGTTCTTGCTAAGACCGTAGCAGCCACGTAAAACTTGCAATAACAAAGTAGAGGACGTCTAACTTATTTTTGCAGGGCTTGCTATGATGTGATATGCTCAAGACGTGATGATATATAAATTGTTGTATGAGATGATCATGTTTTGTTAAAGTTATCGGCAACTGGCAGGAGCCTTATGGTTGTCTCTTTATTACATAAGATGCAAGCGCCATATAATTGCTTTACTTTATCGCTATGCGATAGCAATAGTTGCAAAAGCAATAGTTGGCGAGACGACCATGTGACGACACGTTGATAGAGATCAAGATGATGGAGATCATGGTGTCATGCCGGTGACGATGGAGATCATGACGGTACTTTGGAGACGGAGATCAAAGGCACAAGATGATGATGGTCATATCATGTCACATATTTTGATTGCATGTGATGTTTATCTTTTATATCTTATTTTGCTCAGTACGACGGTAGCTTTATAAGATGATCCCTTACTAAAATTTCAAGGTATAAGTGTTCTCCCTGAGTATGCACCGTTGCGACAGTTCTTCGTGCTGAGACACCACGTGATGATCGGGTGTGATAAGCTCTACGTTCACATACAACGGGTGCAAGCCAGTTTTGCACACTCAGAATACTCGGGTTAAACTTGATGAGCCTAGCATATGCATATATGGCCTCGGAACACTAAGACCGAAAGGTCGAGCATGAATCATATAGTAGATATGATCAACATAGAGATGTTCACCGTTGAAAACTACTCCATCTCACGTGATGATCGGACATGGTTTAGTTGATATGGATCACGTGATCATTTAGATGACTAGAGGGATGTCTATGTAAGTGGGAGTTCTTAAGTAATATGATTAATTAAACTTAATTTATCAGGAACTTAGTCCTGATAGTTTTTGCATATCTATGTTGTAGATCAATAGCTTGCGACGTAGCTCCCCGTTTATTTTTGATATGCTCATAGAGAAAAATAAGTTGAAAGATGATAGTAGCAATGATGCGGACTTGGTCCATGATCTAAGGATTATCCTCATTGCTGCACAGAAGAATTATATCCTTGATGCATGATACGTCTCCAACGTATCTATAATTTTTGATTATTCCATGCTATTATATATTTTGTTTTGGATGTTTAATGGGCTTATTTATACACTTTTATATTATTTTTGGGACTAATCTATTAACCGGAGGCCCAGCCCAAATTGCTATTTTTTTGCCAATTTAGGTTTCACAGAAAAGGAATATCAAACGGAGTCTAAACGGAATGAAACCTTCGGGAGAGTTATTTTTGGAACAAACCTGATCCAGAGGACTTGGAGTGGACTTCAAGAAATCACCGAGGAGGCCACGAGGCAGGGGGCGTGCCTACCCCCCTGGGCGCGCCCTCCACCCTCGTGGGCCCCTCGTGGCTCCACCGACCTACTTCTTCCTCCTATATATACCTACGTACCCTCAAACCATCGAAGAGCACCACGCAAACCTAATTCCACCGCCGCAACCTTCTGTACCCGTGAGATCCCATCTTGGGGCCTTTTCCGGCGTCCTGTCGGAGGGGGCATTGATCACGGAGGGCTTGTACATCAACACCATAGCCTCTCCGATGATGTGTGAGTAGTTTACCTCAGACCTTCGGTTCCATAGTTATTAGCTAGATGGCTTATTCTCTCTCTTTGGATCTCAATACAAAGTTCTCCTGGATTCTCTTGGAGATCTATTCGATGTAATCTTCTTTTGCGGTGTGTTTGTCGAGATCCGATAAATTGTGGGTTTATGATCAAGATTATCTATGAAGAATATTTGAATCTTCTCTGAATTATTTTATGTATGATTGGTTATCTTTGCAAGGCTCTTCGAATTATCAGTTTGGTTTGGCCTACTAGATTGATCTTTCTTGCAATGGGAGAAGTGCTTAGCATTGGGTTCAATCTTGTGGTGCTCGATCCTAGTGACAGTAGGGGAAACGACATGTGTTGTATTGTTGCCATCGAGGATAAAAAGATGGGGTTTATATCATATTGCATGAGTTTATCCCTCTACATCATGTCATCTTGCTTAAAACGTTACTCCGTTCTTATGAACTTAATACTCTAGATGCATGCTGGATAGCGGTCGATGTGTGGAGTAATAGTAGTAGATGCAGGCAGGAGTCGGTCTACTTGTCACAGACGTGATGCCTATATACATGATCATACCTAGATATTCTCATAACTATGCTCAATTCTATCAATTGCTCGACAGTAATTTGTTTACCCACCGTAATACTTATGCTATCTTGAGAGAAGCCACTAGTGAAACCTATGGCCCCCGGGTCTATTTTCCATCATATTAATCTTCCGTCAACAAGTTATTTCTATCTTTGTTTACTTTGCAATCTTTACTTTTAATCTTTATCATAAAAATACCAAAAATATTATCTTATCATCTCTATCAGATCTCACTTTTGCAAGTGGCCGTGAAGGGATTAACCCCTTTATTGCGTTGGTTGCAAGGTTCTTATTTGTTTGTGTAGGTGCAAGAGACTTGAGCTTGGCCTCCTACTGGATTGATACCTTGGTTCTCAAAAACTGAGGTAAATACTTACGCTACTTTGCTGCATCACCCTTTCCTCTTCAAGGGAAAACCAACGCAGTGCTCAAGAGGTAGCAAGAAGGATTTCTGGTGCCGTTGCCGGGGAGGCTCACACCAAGTCAAGTAAAGATTTGACTCCCGCCAACGTGCGATTTCTGGCGCCGTTGCCGGGGAGGTGTGCGCCAAGTCAAGTAAAGATTTGAGCTCCTGTCAACGAGCCATTTCTGGCACCGTTGCTGGGGAGTCTATGCACAAGTCAACGTACCAAGTACCCATCACAAACTCTTGTCCCGCGCATTACATTATTTGCCATTTGCCTCTCGTTTTCCTCTCCCCCACTTCACCCTTGTCGTTTTATTCGCCCTCTCTTTCCGTTCGCCTCTTTCCTGTTGTTTTTCTTGTGCCATGGCCGAATCAAAAAGGGCTAGGGGTTCTCTCCTGGGTTTTAATACCTTGGATAGTCCTTGATCTGTTCTCTCTAAGCTCATTAATAATGATGCCATGGAAAAACCTACCGGGGTCATCAATGATAGTTTGCATAATTTCGATGAAGATGATCCTGGAATTTTTCATTATTTACTCGATGAATCTTTGAAACATGCTTGGGATAGGTTACTAAATATCAGGGCCAGCTTTGTGCCCCAATATCAAATTGAAATTTACTTAAAAAGCTTCTATGTTGCCTTACCCTCGTCGTTTAAGCATGTGTTAGATTCTATTTTTGAGGAAGGTTTTCTTGAAGGGGTTCCCGTAGATACTTATGAAAAGTTTAAAACCATATTTGGGCACCCCATGAAGGAGAAGGTCGAATCTACCTCTCTTTTGCTCTCTTATCAAAACGAAACTATCAAAGAGATGAAGGCTAGCTTAGATGCAAATTTCCGTAACGTCCTTAATCTCTCTTCTACGATTAATGGCCATGTGCTCTATCAAAATAGAAAGATTAATGCTATAGATAATAAGTTTTCCCTTTTCTTTCCTAAGACCACAGATGGCAATACTTAGATCTATCCTCGCTTTTATGCCTAGCTAGGGGCGTTAAACGATAGCGCTTGTTGGGAGGCAACCCAATTTTATTTTTAGTTTTTTGCTTTTTGGTTCTGTTTAGGAATAAATAATCCATCTAGATTCTGTTTAGATGTGGTTTTGTGTTATAATTAGTGTCTGTGCCAAGTTAAACCTATAGGATCTTCTTGGATGATAGTTATTTGATCTTGCTGAAAATTCCAGAAACTTTCTGTTCACGAAAACAATTGTTAAAAATTACCAGAGCGTGATATAATACTGATTCCAATTTCATAAGATCAATAAACAAATTATTTAGGTCTTCCTAATTTGGTAGAATTTTTAGAGTTCCAGAAGCTTGCGTTAGTTACAGATTACTACAGACTGTTCTGTTTTTGACAGATTCTGTTTTTCGCGTGTTGTTTGCTTATTTTAATGAATCTATGGCTAATAATAGAGTTTATGAACCATATAAAAGTTGGAATACAGTAGGTTTAACACAAATATAAATAAATAATGAGTTCATTACATTACCTTGAAGTGGTGTTTTGTTTTCTTTCGCTAACGGAGCTCACGAGATTTTCTGTTAAGTTTTGTGTTGTGAAGTTTTCAAGTTTTGGGTAAAGATTTGATGGATTATGGAACAAGGATTGGCAAGAGCCTAAGCTTGGGGATTCCCATGGAAGCCCAAGGTAAAATTCAAGGATAACCAAAAGCTTAAGCTTGGGGATGCCCCGGAAGGCATCCCCTCTTTCGTCTTCGTCTATCGGTAACTTTACTTGGAGCTATAATTTTATTCACCACATGATATGTGTTTTGCTTGGAGCGTCTTGTATGATTTGAGTCTTTGCTTTTTAGTTTGTCACAATCATCCTCACTGTACACACCTTTTCAGAGAGACACACATGATTCGGAATTTGTTAGAATACTCTATGTGCTTCACTTATATCTTTTGAGCTATATAGTTTTTGCTCTAGTGCTTCACTTATATCTTTTAGAGCACGGTGGTGGTTGTATTTTATAGAAATTATTAACCTCTCATGCTTCACTTATATTATTTTGAGAGTCTTAAACAGCATGGTAATTTGCTTTAATTGTGAAATTAATCTTCCATATTGAGTTCATTGAATATCATGAGAAGTTAGATACTTGATAAGTGTTTTGAGATATAAAGGTGGTAATATTAGAATGTGCTAGTTGAGTAATTGTGAAATTGAGAAATACTTGTGTTAAAGTTGGCAAGTCCCGTAGCATGCACATATGATAAAAGTTGTGTGACAATTTTGACACATAAGGTGTTCTTTTATTGCTTTCCTTATGAGTGGCGGTCGGGGACGAGAGATGGTGTTTTCCTACCAATCTATCCCTCTAGGGGCATGCGTAGTAGTACTTTGCTTCGAGGGCTAATAAACTTTTGCAATAAGTATATGAGTTCTTTATGACTAATGTGAGTCCATGGATTATACGCACTCTCAACCTTCCACAATTTTCTAGCCTCTACGGTACCGCGCATTGCCCTTTCTCACCTTGAGAGTTGGTGCAAACTTCACCGGTGCATCCAAACCCCGTGATATGATACGCTCTATCACATATAAACCTCCTTATATCTTCCTCAAAACAGCCACCATACCTACCTATCATGGCATTTCCATAGCCATTCCGAGATATATTACCATGCAACTTTCCACCGTTCCGTTTATTATGACACGCTCCATCATTGTCATATTGCTTTGCATGATCATGTAGTTGACATCGTATTAGTGGCAAAGCCACCTTTCATAATTTTCCATACATGTTACTCTTGATTCATTGCATATCCCGGTACACCGCCGGAGGCATTCACATAGAGTCATATTTTGTTCTAAGTATTGAGTTGTAATTCTTGAGTTGTAAGTAATAAAAGTGTGATGATCATCATTATTAGAGCACTAGCACAAATGCCCGTGCGTTGTAAAGGGGAGGAAAATTATTTGTGTTCATAAAAAAGTTCACCAAAGCGGCAGGATGACATTCGTAAGTTGCCACCCGGTGGCGGCAAAGAGGCGCACACCGACATTTAGAAGAAAAACATTATTAGCTGCACATTACTTACGAAAGAAGCCATAACACTGATGGTAAGAAACACATTTTTTTAAAATCATGAGATCTACTCTCTCCCTTTGGGTTTGCCAGGCCTATCTCACAAATCCCAGCAACTAAGGTAGATATTTATGGGAGAGAATGAATATTACATGCTCAAAACCACACAATTATCGCGCGTATGTTTTCCATAAATTATTGGATTAGAAAAAAGAATCATGTTATAGTGAACTGATCCGGGAGAATAACACTAACTATTAGTGTACATGTTGGTTGCATCTTTCTCGACCCCGACATGATGTCAGCATGCCCGACAACATTAATTGCGGGTAAACATCGTAAATATGTATTGTCATTGAATTCTAACAAACTAACCTTATGTATCTTGGACTGATCACAGGTGACCTCCGGCCCATAAGATATCATAGAGCTAGAAAAGTAATGCAAATACCAGCCAGCAAGCCTGTTAAGCTATCTAAGAACAACTCTAGCACACCCCGCATCCTGTCCCGATCGGCAAAATAACCGCCAAAGTTTGGGTAGGGGCGGGAAAACCTGCCCGATCAGACCCCGCATCCCGCCCCGGCCTGCAATTTTTTTGTGGGGCGCGGCAAAACATCTCCCCCGACCTTTAGATTCACGGGCTAGGAGGATGACCCGAGCTCAGCCCCTATCCGCAGCGAGATTTGGCGGGACGGACATTTCCGCGCGGCCGTTCTCACCCCACCCTCCGCCACCATTGTCCCACCACCGCACGCTCCGGTGCATCTTCCCCGGCCGTCCTTCGCCGCCATGGATGACTCCCTACTGCCCCCCATCACCGTCGAGGTCGCACACGCTCCTTCCCCTCGGGCGGATCTCGTCGCCGGCCGTGTTGGCCCCACCGTCGCCCAAGGTAACGTCGCGCCTGCCCGCAAGCGGCAGGCCAACGTGCTCATGCAGGGCGGGAATCCGGCAGCCCCCGCCGCGAGGGCCCGTGCTCCGGGCGCCAACGCTGCTGCGCGATCTCGGCCGGCGGCAGAGAAGGTCGCCAAGGCCGCCGGCGGCAAGAGGAAGAGGATTCCGGCTACAAAGAAGCCGCCTCCTTCATCCGCTCACTCCGCCCCGGAAAGAGGTGCCCCAGCGATGCTGCTCAACGGTGCTACTCCCCCTGCAAGTGAGGTGTTTGACGAAATGGCCGGAAGGTATGCGTCTTCGGTCATGGCAATTTTCTTTGCTTTTCGCCATTTTGCGATAGTTCGTGACTTGTTGTCATTCATTATAGCGGTGGTTCAAACAATGCAACTACCGAGTTCGTGAACTTGTTGGACACCAACGCCGTTGACATTGATCAAGCCCCGTTCGCCGCATTCGACTACAATGAAACGGAGGGCGGCGTGGACGATCATGGTTGTGAGGAAGAATTAGAGGAGATAGAAGCGGAAGCGTATGAGCAATCGCAAACAAAAACTGAGAAAAGCCAGAGATCGAAGAACTACACGATCTTGGAAGATCAAGTTCTCATCAATGCATGGAGTGCGGTGTCTCTTGATGCATGCATGGGTACTTCTCAAACCGCCTAATTGGCAAAGGATCGAAGATCAATACTTCCGCATGATGGCAAAGTACCCCAATAGGATTCCACACACATTTCAGTCACTTCAAGGTCGTCGGGAGGTGATCAAGCCTATGTGCAGCCGTTGGGCAGCTTGCTTGGAGCAAGTACACAATGCACCTCCAAGTGGACGCGGGTCGACGCGGCGGTGCCCGAGCAGACCCCGCAAAAGCCAAACCGGAAAAAAGTATATTCCGCGAATATCTTTTACACGGGTCCGTTTGGGGGGTCTGCATCTGCGGCCGTCTGAGCCAGCCTGCAAAGGCCGTTTTCCACAAACTGCAAACGCGTTTTGCGGGTCGGCCGGATGCGGTGTCTGCTAGAGTTGCTCTAAAAAAAGTAACGGAGATGACCAATAAGGCCTTATAAAGTTGCCATAAAGAAAATCTTACAAAGTTACATGCATCACCAGCAATATAAATAGCATTTTTCTTGTTGAGCTCGTAAAATTTATTCGTATTATGAATCATTCTCACCTGCAGTTTGCACTCTCATTTGCGAGATTCAATCAATAATTCTATGAAGTGCCAACGTATGCAATAAATAAATCTTTAAAGGAGAACACCTTTAAATATATCTTTTTAAAAACAATAATGATATACGAGAGAATCAATACCAAATCCCCCCCTCCCCGTAAATAGAAGATGAGAAACATATGGCATTGCTAAAAATTTGGAGGATTAGAATATATAGTATGACCAACATGGCACGTGGCTGCCAGCAGATTGGAGGATTATAAATAAGCATTAGCGCATGCTAAGCGGCACACTGGAAGCAGATGGCCCCGCCCATTTCCTTTTCCACTCCTTGTGTATTCTTCTCATTCTGCATGAGAAGCTCAATTTGTTATCCCCCGTGGCATCGTCCTCTGTTTGTTTTTGTAATCCCAAGGCTTGTTAATGGTCTATTTTTAAACGTATATAAATTAGTAGAATTGGTTGAAAAGTTACAGGGTGGGATTATTAAGCGAGGCATATGCAATTTTTTTGCTTGTTCTTAGAGGGCCATGGTGTATGTGTGCTCGTGCACGTGCAGAGGGGCGTCGTGGGCCGGTGCGAACGTACAGCAGCATGGGCTGACCTGTTAACTCAAACGAATGAAACTTGGCGTCTGGTTCGGACAAATTAGTACCACCTCATGTATTTCAAATAATGTAAGATCATATGCGGGACGAAACTAAGAATATCACCTTGTTTTATTAGTAGGTATAGATTGTCCCATGTGAGGAAAGGATGATGGAGACTATGATTCCCCCACAAGTCGGGATGATATTCCGGACTAAATAAAAAAGAGGCCAAAGAAAAAAAAAGGCCCAAAAAAAGGGAGAAAAAAATGAGAGAAAAGGAGAGAAGGGACAATGTTACTATCCTTTTTCCACACTTGTGCTTCAAAGTAGCACCATGATCTTCATGATAGAGAGTCTCCTATGTTGTCACTTTCATATACTAGTGGGAATTTTTCATTATAGAACTTGGCTTGTATATTCCAATGATTGGCTTCCTCAAAATGCCCTAGGTCTTCGTGAGCAAGCAAGTTGGATGCACACCCACTTAGTCTCTTTTGTTGAGCTTTCATATATTTATAGCTCTAGTGCATCCGTTGCATGGCAATCCATACTCCTCTCATTGACATCAATCAATGGGCATCTCCATAGCCTATTGATTAGCCGCGTCGATGTGAGACTTTCTACCTTTTTGTCTTCTCTCATAACCCCCATCATTATACTTTACTCCACCCATAGTGCTATATCCATGGCTTGCGCTCATGTATTGCGTAAGGGTTGAAAAGGCTGAAGCGCGTTAAAAAGTATGAACCAATTGCTCGGCTTGTCATCGGGGTTATGCATGATGAGAACGTTTGTGTGACGATATTGAAACATGGCCTAACTATATGATTTTGTAGGCATAAGCTTTCTTTGGCTATGTTATTTTCATAAGACATAATTGCTTGGTTAGCATGTTTGAAGTATTATTGTTTTTATGTCAACATTAAACTTTTATCTTGAATCTTTCGGATCTAAATATTCATGCCACAATAAAAGAATTACATTGAAAATTATGCTAAGAAGCATTCCACATCAAAAATTCTATTTCTTATCATTTACCTACTCGAGGACGAGCAGGAATTAAGCTTGGGGATGCTTGATACGTCTCCAACGTATCTATAATTTTTGATTGTTCCATGATATTATATATTCTGTTTTGGATGTTTAATGGGCTTATTTATACACTTATATTATTTTTGGGACTAACCTATTAACCGGAGGCCCAGCCCAAATTGCTGTTTTTTTGCCTATTTCAGTGTTTCGCAGAAAAGGAATATCAAACGGAGTCCAAACGGAATGAAACCTTCGGGAGAGTTATTTTTGGAACAAACCTGGTCCAGAGGACTTGGAGTGGACTTCAAGAAATCACCGAGGAGGCCACGAGGCAGGGGGCGCGCCCTCCACCCTCGTGGGCCCCTCGTGGCTCCACCGACCTACTTCTTCCTCCTATATATACCTACGTACCCCCAAACCATCGAAGAGCACCACGAAAACCTAATTCCACCACCGCAACCTTCTGTACCCGTGAGATCCCATCTTGGGGCCTTTTTCGGCGTCCTGCCAGAGGGGGCATTGATCACGGAGGGCTTCTACATCAACACCATAGCCTCTCCGATGATGTGTGAGTAGTTTACCTCAGACCTTCGGGTCCATAGTTATTAGCTAGATGGCTTCTTCTCTCTCTTTGGATCTCAATACAAAGTTCTCCTCGATTCTCTTGGAGATCTATTCGATGTAATCTTCTTTTGCGGTGTGTTTGTCGAGATCCGATGAATTGTGGGTTTACGATCAAGATTATCTATGAAGAATATTTGAATCTTCTCTGAATTCTTTTATGTATGATTGGTTATCTTTGCAAGTCTCTTCGAATTATCAGTTTGGTTTGGGCTACTAGATTGATCTTTCTTGCAATGGGAGAAGTGCTTAGCTTTGGGTTCAGTCTTGCGGTGCTCGATCCCAGTGATAGTAGGGGAAACGACACGTGTTGTATTGTTGCCATCGAGGATAAAAAGATGGGGTTTATATCATATTGCATGAGTTTATCCCTCTACATCATGTCATCTTGCTTAAAGCGTTACTCCGTTCTTATGAACTTAATATTCTAGATGCATGCTGGATAGCGGTCGATGTGTGGAGTAATAGTAGTAGATGCAGGCATGAGTCGGTCTACTTGTCACGGACGTGATGCCTATATACATGATCATACCTAGATATTCTCATAACTATGCTCAATTCTATCAATTGCTCGACAGTAATTTGTTTACCCACCGTAATACTTATGCTATCTTGAGAGAAGCCACTAGTGAAACCTATGGCCCCCGGGTCTATTTTCCATCATATTAATCTTCCGTCAATAAGTTATTTCTATCTTTGTTTACTTTGCAATCTTTACTTTTAATCTTTATCATAAAAATACCAAAAATGTTATCTTATCATCTCTATCAGATCTCACTTTTGCAAGTGGCCGTGAAGCGATTGACAACCCCTTTATCGCGTTGGTTGCAAGGTTCTTATTGGTTTGTGTAGGTGCAAGGGACTTGAGCGTGGCCTCCTACTTGATTGATACCTTGGTTCTCAAAAACTGAGGGAAATACTTACGCTACTTTGCTGCATCACACTTTCCTCTTCAAGGGAAAACCAACGCAGTGCTCAAGAGGTAGCAATGCACCGCTAGGTGACGGGCCTATTGTAGGAGCAGATAATAGATGTTATGAACGTTTGGCAAGCTCAGTATGATAACTACTTGATAGTTTAGTGCGCCATGCTTTACGGCTTAGAACCGGGACTTCAAAAACGTTTTGAACGCCACAAAGCATATAAGATGTTCCAAGATCTGAAATTGGCATTTCAGAGTCATGCCCGAGTCGAGAGGTATGAGACCTCTGACAAGTACTTTGCCTACAAGATGGAGGAGATTAGCTCAACCAGTGAGCATGTGCTCAGATTGTCTGAGTACTACAATTGCTTGAATCAAGTGGGAGTTAATCTTCCAGATAATATAGTGATGGACAGAGTTCTCAAGTCACTATCACCAAGTTATTGGAACTTCGTGATGAACTATAATATGCAAGGGATGATGAAAACGATTCCCGAGCTCTTCGTGATGCTGAAATCGACGAAGGTAGAAATCAAGAAAAGCATCAAATGTTGATGGTTCACAAGACCACCAGTTTCAAGTAAAAGGGCAAGGGAAAGAAAGGGAACTTCAAGAAGAATGGAAAGCAAGTTGTCACTCCCATGAAGAAGCCCAAAGCTAGACCCAAGCCTGAAACTGAGTGCTTCTACTGTGAAGGAAATGGTCACTGGTGGCAGAACTGCCCCAAATACTTGGCGGATAAGAAGGATGGCAAAGTGAACAAAAGTATATATGATATACAATGTTATTTATGTGTACTTTACAAGTGTTCATAGTAGCCCCTGGGTATTTGATACTGGTTCAGTTGCTATGATTAGTAACTCGAAACAGGAGTTACAAAATGAACAAAGACTAGTTGAGGGCAAGGTGACGATGTGTGTTGGAAGTGATTCCAAGGTTGATAAGATCACCATCGCACACTCCCTTTTACCTTCGGGATTAGTGTTGAACCTAAAATAAATGTTATTTGGTGTTTGCGTTGAGCATAATATGATTGGATCATGTTTATTGCAATACAGTTATTCATTTAAGTCAAAGAATAATTGTTATTCTGTTTACATGAATAAAACCTTTTGTGGTCATACACCCAAGGTGAATGGTTTATTGAATCTCGATCGTAGTGATACACATATTCATAATATTGATGCCAAAAGATGCAAAGTTGATAATGATAGTGCAACATATTTGTGGCACTGCCGTTTAGGTCATATTGGTGTAAAGCGCATGAAGAAACTCCATGCTGATGGGCTTTGGAATCACTTGATTATGAATCACTTGATATTTGCGAACCATGCCTTATGGGCAAGATGACTAAAACTCCGTTCTCCGGAACAATGGAGCAAGCAGCTGACTTATTGGAAATAATACATACTGATGTATGCGGTCCGATGAGTGTTAAGGCTCGTGGCGGGTATCATTATTTTCTGACCTTCACAGATAATTTGAGCAGATATGTGTACATCTACTTAATGGAACATAAGTCTGAAACATTTGAAAAAGTTCAAAGAATTACAGAGAGAAGTGGAAAATCATTGTAACAAGAAAATAAAGTTTCTACGATCTGATCGTGGAGATGAATATTTGAGTTATGAGTTTGGTCTTCATTTGAAACAATGTGGAATAGTTTCACAACTCACGCCACCTAGAACACCATAGCGTAATGGTGTGCCCGAACATCGTAACCGTACTTTATTGGATATGGTACGATCTATGATGTCTCTTATTGATTTACCATTATCGTTTTGGGGTTATGCATTAGAGACAGCAGCATTCACGTTAAATAGGGCATCATCTAAATCCATCGAGACGACACCATATGAATTGTGGTTTAGCAAGAAACCTAAGCTGTCATTTCTTAAAGTTTGGGGCTGCGATGCTTATGTGAAAAAGCTTCAACCTGATAAGCTCGAACCCAAATCAGAGAAATGCGTCTTCATAGGATACCCAAAGGAAACTGTTGGGTACACCTTCTAGCACAGATCCGAAGGCAATATATTCGTTGCTAAGAATGGATCCTTTCTAGCAAAGGAGTTTCTCTCGAAAGAAGTGAGTGGGAGGAAAGTAAAACTTGATGAGCTAATTGTACCTTCTCCCAAATTGGAAAGTAGTTCATCACACAAATCAGTTCCAGTGATGCCTACACCAATTAGTGAGGAAGTTAATGATGATGATCATGAAACTTCAGATCAAGTTACTGCCGAACCTCGTAGGTCAACCAGAGTACGTTCCGCACCAGAGTGGTATGGAAATCCTGTTATGGAAATCATGTTACCAGACCATGATGAACCTACGAACTATGAGGAAGCGATGATGAGCCCAGATTCCGCAAAATGGCTTGAGGCCATGAAATCTGAGATGGGATCCATGTATGAGAACAAAGTATGGACTTTGATTGACTTGCCCGATGATCGGCGAGCCATTGAGAATAAATGGATCTTCAAGAGGAAGACGGACGCTGATAGTAGGGTTACTATCTACAAAGCTTGAATTGTCGCAGAAGGTTTTCGACAAGTTCAAGGTGTTGTCTACGATGAGATTTTCTCACTCGTATCGATGCGTAGAGTCTGTCCGAATCATGTTAGCAATTGCCGCATTTTATGAAATTTGGCAAATGGATGTCAAAACTGCATTCCTTAATGGATATCTCAAAGAAGAGTTGTATATGATGCAACCAGAAGGTTTTGTCTATCCTAAAGGTGCTAACAAAGTGTGCAAGCTCCAGCGATCCATTTATGGACTGGTGCAAGCCTCTCGGAGTTGGAATACACGCTTTGATAGTGTGATCAAAGCATATGGTTTTATACAGACTTGTAATGAAGCCTGTATTTACAAGAAAGTGAGTGGGAGCACCACAACCTTTTCTGATAAGTATATGTGAATGACATATTGTTGATCGGAAATGATGTAGAATTTTCTGGAAAGCATAAAGGAGTGTTTGAAAGGAGTTTTTCAAAGAAATACCTCAGTGAAGCTGCTTACATATTGAGCATCAAGATCTATAGAGATAGATCAAGATGCTTGATAAGATTTTTCAATGAATATATACCTTGATAAGATTTTGAAGTAGTTCAAAATCGAACAGCTAAAGAAGAAGTTCTTGCCTGTGTTGCAAGGTGGGAAGTTGAGTAAGACTCAAAGCCCGACCATGGCAGAAGATAGAGAGAGAATGAAAGTCATTCCCTATGCCTCAGCCATAGGTTCTATAAAGTATGCCATGCTGTGTACCAGACGTATTGCATACCCTGCTCTATTTGGCAAGGGAGTACAATAGTGCTCTAGGAGTAGATCACTAGACATTGGTCAAAAAAATATCCTTAGAGGACTAAGGAAATATTTCTCGGTTATGGAGGTGATAAAGAGTTCGTCATAAAAAGATACGTCGATGCAAGCTTTTACACCGATCAGTATGACTCTGAGTCTCAATCTGGATACATATTGAAAGTGGGAGCAATTAGCTAGAGTAGCTCCATGCAGAGCATTGTAGACATAGAAAATTTGCAAAATACATACGGAGCTGAATGTGGCAGACCCGTTGACTAAACTTCTCTCACAAGCAAAACATGATCATACCTTAGTACTCTTTGGGTGTTAATCACATAGCGATGTGAACTAGATTATTGACTCTAGTAAAACCCTTTGGGTATTAGTCACATGGCGATGTGAACTAATCACATGGTGATGTGAACTATTGGTGTTAAATCAGATGGCGATGTGAACTAGATAATTGACTCTAGTGCAAGTGGGAGACTGAAGGAAATATGCCTAGAGGCAATAATAAAGTTGTTATTTATATTTCCTTATATCATGATAAATGTTAATTATCCATGATAGAATTGTATTAACCGGAAACTTGATACATGTGTGAATACATAAACAAAACAAAGTGTCCCTAGTATGCTTCTACTAGACTAGCTCGTTAATCAAAGATGGATAAGTTTCCTGACCATAGACATGTGTTGTCATTTGATGAATGGGATCACATCATTAGGAGAATGATGTGATGGACAAGACCCATCCGTTAGCTTACCATAATCATCATATAGTTTTATTGCTATTGCTTTCTTCATGACTTATACATGTTCCTCTGACTGTGAGATTATGCAACTCCTGAATACCGGAGGAACACCTTGTGTGCTATCAAACGTCACAACGTAACTGGGTGATTATAAAGATGCTCTACAGGTGTCTCTGAAGGTGTTTGTTGGGTTGGCATAGATCAAGATTAGCATTTGTCACTCCGTGTATCGGAGAGGTATCTCTGGGCCCTCTCGGTAATGCACATCACTATAACCCTTGCAAGCAATGTGACAAATGAGTTAGTTACAGGATGATGCATTACGGAACGAGTAAAGAGACTTGCCGGTAACGAGATTGAACTAGGTATGAGGATACCGATGATCGAATCTCGGCCAAATAACATACCGATGACAAAGGGAACAATGTATACTGTTATGCGGTTTGACCTATAAAGATCTTCGTAGAATATGTAGGAGCTAATATGAGCATCCAGGTTCCGCTATTGGTTATTGATCGGAGATGTTTCTTGGTCATGTCTACATAGTTCTCGAACCCGTAGGGTCCGCACGCTTAACGTCCGATGACGATTTGTATTATGAGTTATGTGATTTGATGACCGAAGTTCGTTCGGAGTCCCGGATGAGATCATGGGCATGACGAGGAGTCTCGAAATGGTCAAGAGGTAAAGATCGATATATTGGAAGGCTATATTCGGACATCGGAAAGGTTCCGAGTGATTCGGGTATTTTCCAGAGTACCGGAGAGTTACGGGAATTCGCCGCGGGAAGAAGTGGGCCTTAATGGGCCATACGGGAAAGGAGAGAAGGGCCTCAAGGGGTAGCCGCACGCGCCCCCATGGCAAGTCCAAATTGGACTAGGGAGGGGGTGGCGCCCCCCTCTCTTTCCTTCTCCCTCTCCTACTCCTTCCCTCTCTCCCCTCTTGGAAAAGGAAGGGGACTCCAACTAGGATTGGGATTCCTAGTTGGACTCCCCCTATAGGCGAGCCCCTCCTAGGTCGGCCTCCTCCTCCTCCCTCCTTTATATACGTGGGCAGGGGCACCCCAAAGGCACTCAAGATTTGTCTTAGCCGTGTGCGGTGCCGCCCTCCACAGTTACACACCTCGGTCATATTGTCATAGTGCTTAGGCGAAGCCCTACACTGATAACTTCATCATCACCGTCACCACGACGTCGTTCTGACGGAAGTCTTCCTCGTCCTCAACTAGATCAAGAGTTCGAGGGACGTCACCGAGCTGAACGTGTGCAGATCGCGGAGGTGTCGTGCATTCGGTACTTGGATTGGTTGGATCGCGAAGACGTTCGACTACATCAACCACGTTACTAAACGCTTCCGCTTTTGGTCTACGAGGCACTCTCCCCGCTCGTTGCTATGCTTCTCCTAGATAGATCTTGCGTGATTGTAGGAATTTTTTTGAAATACTACGTTCCCCAACAGTAAAGCGCATGAAGAAACTCCATGCTGATGGGCTTTTGGAATCACTTGATTATGAATCACTTGATACTTGCAAACCATGTCTCATGGGCAAGATGACTAAAACTCTATTCTTCGGAAAAATGGAGCGATCCACTGACTTATTGGAAATAATACATACTGATGTATGCGGTCCGATGAGTGTTGAGGCTCGCGGCGGGTATCGTTATTTTCTGACTTTCACAGATGATTTGAGCATATATGCGTATATCTACTTAATGAAACATAAGTCTGAAACATTTTAAAAGTTCAAAGAATTTCAGTGTGAGGTGGAAAATCATCATAACAAGAAAATAAAGTTTGTACGATCTGATCGCAGAGCCGAATATTTGAGTTATGAGTTTTGGTCTTCATTTTGAAACAATGTGGAATAGTTTCGCTACTCACGCCACCTGGAACACCACGGCGTAATGGTGTGTCCGAACATCGTAACCGTACTTTATTAGATATGGTGCGATCTATGATGTCTCTTACCGATTCACCACTATCGTTTTGGGGTTATGCATTAGAGACTGCTGCATTCATGTTTAATAGGGCACCGTCTAAATCTGTTGAGACGACACCGTATGAACTATGGTTTGGCAAGAAACCAAAGTTGTCATTTCGTAAAGTTTGGGGTTGCGATGCTTATGTGAAAAAAGTTTCAGCCTGATAAGCTCGAACCAAATCGGAGAAGTGCATCTTCATAGGATACCCAAAAAGAAACTATTGGGTATACCTTCTATGACAGATCCGAAGGCAAGATCTTTGTTGCTAAGAATGGATCCTTTCTAGAAGAGGAGTTTCTCTCGAAAGAAGTGGGAGGAAAGTAGAACTTGATGAGGTAATAGTACCTTCTCCCGAATTGGAAAGTACTTCATCATAGAAATCAGTTCCGGTGATTCCTACACCAATTAGTGAGGAAGCTAATGATGATGATCATGAAACTTCAGATCAAGTTACTACTGAACCTCGTAGGTCAACCAGAATACGATCCGCACCAGAGTGGTACGGTAATCCTGTTCTGGAGGTCATGTTACTTGACCATGACGAACCTACGAACTATGAGGAAGGGATGATGAGCCCAGATTCCGCAAAATGGCTTGAGGCCATGAAATATTTCTCGGTTATGGAGGTGATAAAGAGTTCATCGTAAAGAGTTACGACGATGCAAGTGTCGGTGTCAAAACCGGCGGATCTCGGGTAGGGGCTCCCGAACTGTGCGTCTAAGGCGGATGGTAACAGGAGGCGGTGGACACAATGTTTACCCAGGTTCGGGCCCTCTCGATGGAGGTAATACCCTACTTCCTGCTTGATTGATCTTGATGATATGAGTACTACAAGAGTTGATCTACCACGAGATCGTAGAGGCTAAACCCTAGAAGCTAGCCTATGGTATGATTGTTGTCGTCCTACGGACTAAACCCTCCGGTTTATATAGACACCGGAGGGGGCTAGGGTTACACAGTGTCGGTTACAAGGGAGGAGATCTACATATCTGTATTGCCAAGCTTGCCTTCCACGCCAAGGAAAGTCCCATCCGGACACGGGACGAAGTCTTCAATCCTGTATCTTCATAATCCAATAGTCCGGCTAAAGTATATAGTCCGGCTGTTCGAGGACCCCCTAATCCAGGACTCCCTCAGTAGCCCCTGGACCAGGCTTCAATGACGATGAGTCCAGCGTGCAGATTGTCTTCGGCATTGCAAGGCGGGTTCTTCCTCCGAATACTCCATAGAAGATTTTGAACACGAGGATAGTGTCCGGCTCTGCAAAACAAATTCCACATACCACCGTAGAGAGAATAATATTTCCACAAATCTAATCTACTGACAACTTTTCATAACGTGACATCACACCACGGCCTGGTAATTATTCGAATCGTTTCTCCCAGCCTGCCACTGTACGTTTCGCGAGGCGGTTTTATTGGCACGTCTCCTCGAAGCAGATATCGTGTTCCCCTTATTACGGGATTCTCATCAACACGGGTGTGGGTAACCCAACCGCGCCATCAATTACGACGCTTGGGGAATAAGAGGTTTTACTAGGCAAGTGGGGAGGCGCAGAATCCCTGCTGCCTTCATAAGGGGATAAGGACTCCCTTTCGCACCCACGCTTTCTTCTTCCCGATCCATTCCCCTCCGCCCAAGCTCCAGCGCCCAAGCATTCATCTTCTCTGCCCACAAAGGCTTTCCGGAAATGTCCGGATCCGGGGCAGGAGGCAAATGGATGGCCTCTACCGTCTGGGAGAAGGATATCAAAAAGCTTTGGGAGGCTGGGTATCTGGCCAAGAAAATCAGCCATCGTCTCCCGACGGCGGGACAGACCGTCCCCACCTCAGAACCCCACGAGAGGGTTGTATTCCTCCCTCACTTTGTCCGCGGGCTAGGGTTTCCCCTCCATCCGTTCGTTCGCGGCATCATGTATTATTATGGGATCGATCTTCATGATCTGTCCCCTAACTCCTTCCTCAACATTTCGACATTCATTGTCGTGTGCGAGGCTTTTCTCCGCATCTCGCCACATTTCGGCTTATGGCTGAAGATTTTTAATGTGAAGCCCAAGGTAGTGGGTGGCGAGCATGCCGAGTGCGGGGGCGCTATGGTGAGCAAGATGCCCAACGTTACATGGCCAACAGGCACCTTTAACGATTCTGTCAAGGAGTGGCAACAGCAGTGGTTTTACATCACCGAGCTCCGCGGCACGGAATGGGCCACTACTCCCGAGTTTCGATCCGGTGCCCCCCTGCGGCTTACATCCTGGGTCAAGAAGGGCCTGAACTGGTCCTCGTCCGACGAATTGTCAGTGCTCCAGACGCGCGTTAAAGATATGGGAGAGAAGAACATTGAACTCGTCAATGTGGTCCAGGTGATGTTAGTTCGCCGGATCCTGCCTTGTCAACACCGGACTTGCAATCTATGGGAATTCGATCTGGCTAAGCACCAAACCTTGCGAGGGCTTTTCGGCTCCTCTCACAAGGACATCTGGAAGGTGCTTTTCAAGTCTAGCAAATCATGGCCGGACTCCGCCGAAGACCGCGGGTACCAACTATCCCGCCCTGCAAGTTCGGTAAGTAATCGCATTTTATGTCCGCATAACCCAAGGGAAGCGCTTAATGTGTTTTCCATAATCCTCCTAGGGCTGGACGAAGAAGGCGGAGCGGATCCATTGTCCGGCCCCGCTGCCCAAAGAACTGGCCGTCCCACTTCTGATGAAGATGCTGGTCCCGGCGCCTTACAAGGTGCCGAAGAAGACGGCCGAGAAGGGGGCCAAGAAGACCCGGGTCGGCCTTCGTCACCGCGGCACTTCGGATACAATATCCGAAGGCTCTGATGCCCGTTCTGCCTCCAAAGAGGACGAGGAGGAGGAAGAAGATGAATCCCCTGCAGGGGAAAGAAGGAAGAGGACGGCCTCCGTACACTTGGAGGCCGAGCCGCCCAAAAGGGGAAAGGCTCCTCTTCCGGAGGAGTCCACTGCCGCCGCCGACAGCGGCCCGGCGTGGGATCCCAGGGCCCAGCCCCTGGTGAACTCGTAAGTATATCAACTCCGAGTACGTTTATGCGTCCAGACTCATCATGGCATAGTATTTTAACCTAAGCCATATTTTTTTGTAGTCCGGCGAGGTCCCGTACCAAACAATCCTCATCAGAGGATTCGCTGAGCTCGGATGCTATGGAGAGCGGGACGCCCCCAAAGGCCCCTTCCTCCAAACAGGTGCATAGCACCGAGGCTTGGTCCCAGAAGGACCCCGGCCAAGGAGGAGAGGAAAAGATCGTGAAGGCGGCGCCTGGAAGTCAAACTTCAGGGGCCGAACACATGGTGGAGCAAATTCCCATGGGAGCTGACGGCGGGGGCCATCTTCAATTTGGCTCCTAGCCGGATGCAGTTCCGGAGACCAATACGGCTCCAGAATCAAGCAGGCAGCCTCTCTCAGCTAGAGGGGGTATACCGGCAACCTCTGTCCAACCAGAGGCGTCGGATGCTTTGTTGGTGGCGCTGAAGAGCACCTCCATCGTCGATGAACACCGCCCTTATGGGTGCGGTGATTGAGAAGATTCAGTCTACTGAGAGCGGACTGGATGGAGCCTGTATCAGCCTTATAAAAGGTTTTGAGGTATGTTTTTCGAAGAGTGTCATAGTATGGATAGTAGCCCCTGATACACTGTTCGATGGAAAAAGAAACCGGACAGAGGATCAAATTTATGTTCGCAGGAAGACTCATTGAATGACATCTATTTCTCTTCTGTTATAAGCAGGCGTCTGTAGCGGCTGCTGCCTCCCATACTGCGGAAATCTCCAGACTGAATCAAAGTCTGGAGCGGGCCAAAGAAGAACTTGGCCAGTTGAAAATGCAGTTGGGAGATAAACAGGGTATGCCCAAGTCTTGTTCGCGTTTAGTGCGATCAAATTTCCAGTGTTATAGAATATGTTCCCTAATTTTCTCTAGGGATGATGACTGAAGTCGAGGCTCTTAAGAAGGCTGTGTCCAAGGCCGAGGGAAAGGCAGCCGCAGAGCAGGCCCTCCGTGAGAAGTGCGAGGCCAGGGTTATTAAAGCTGAGCAGGAGCTGCAACAGGCCGTGAAGAAATGCGAGACCTTGGAGCAGAGTTTAACGGAGAAAGAATCCGAACTCACCAAGGCGCATCAGGCCACGAGCGATGCCCGGGGGGAAACCCAAAGCGCCCTGCAGGGGATCCAAGAGGCGAGGAAGATCGCGGCGGGTAAGGCTTTCTCCTTGTAAAGCAAGTTTTTGAGGAGAAAATTATGTTTCTGATTTTGAATTCGGGTTTCTCCAGGGGTGTTTGCGGAGCTACCCCGCGGCATAGCGGATGCCGCGCAATTCTACCGGGCCGAAGAAAGGAACACTGCGGATAAGCTCTTCTGGTTGCAGTATTTGGCACCGAATTATCCGGTGCCTTTTGCCGATCAACTGAAATAGCTGATCGAACTGCATAATGCGGCGGAACTGGCCATGAAGGATTTGATTATCTGGCTATGGCCCGCCGAGCCGATTCCAAGCAGCTACTTCAGGCTCGTGACGCGGCTTGTAAGCGCTTGCCCCCGACTTGATGTCATCAAGCGGTCGGTCTGCATAGAGGGTGCGCGAATGGCCTTCGCCCGCGCAAAGGTGCACTGGGGGAAGATGGATGCGGAGAAGCTGATGACCGAAGGGCCGCCAGAGGGGAAGGAGCACCGCAAGCCCGAATTATATTATGAAAATGTCCTTAAAGGATCCCACCTTGCACCGGAGCTATGTACCAAGGACATTATATTTCCATGAATGCAAATCATGTCGTCCTTTGTAAATGTCTGAACAGGGTCATTTATACTATTTATTTCCTGTTATATAAAAGTTTACCCTCCTGTGCGGCCGTTTTATATGTTAAACCTGAGAGTTGGCCAGTCGTCCGTTTCTGCCCCCACGTAAGAAGTATGGGGGTGTTCGGGATAAACCTGAGCGTTCTTTATTCCAGTTTTGGGTCCTTCGAAGGAGGTGCTCAGCACAACGAACCAGGCAATCTTACTATAGGGCTTTATCACTCTCACTTAGTCATAGGAGCTTTAGTAAGGTAGGCGCAGCCCCTGGTGTTCGGAATAGCGTAATAGGGGCTCTATAAGCACCTGATCGGAGAAAAAACCGATCCATCGCATGCTGCATTGGTTATGGCATTATGCGGGAGAAATCCTTAAAGATTTTATGACCTCTCGAACAGCTGACCAGCTCTCGCCGTATCATGACAGTTAGTTTTCGGCTTTCTCTACTAAGGTGCTCGTCCGGAAGAACCAGGACACGATCGCAGTAGTTCTCCCAGTGCTACCTTAGCCGATATAGCGGAACGTAAGATACCAAAACATGGGAGCCGGGCAAACCCAACTATTGACCCAAGACATGATTCGGAGCTGATGCATATAATGCTATAAGTTCGGGGTGCCGAGCTTCCCCGAAGGTGTTCGGACTTTATTGCCGTGTTGTGGGTAAAACGAAGCCCCTGGCACGTTTAAAGGCATATCGCGGTGTACGGATGCCACTCGACAAAAGAGATTTAATAAGAAATGACAGCGGAAAAGCGTCATACAAATCCACATATTTTATTTGAATAGTACGTCAATGTGTATAAGACAGGTAATAATGGAAAAGAAATATGACTGTGGCACCTGCTGAGACCAGGGAAGACGAAGCTGCGTGCGGATCCGGAGTATAGTCGGATGGTCGTCGCGGGGAACATCTAAGGATTCCCTTGCGCGTTCGGGCTGCCTCCATATTGCCCGTCCTAGTCGACGCAAAGGTGTGCCTGCAAATGAAACGTAAGAAATGTTTGTGTGCCGGAGAGCGGTTGAGCCACTGTGTGCGGCCTATCTTGGCCTTCGCCGGAGTGTTTAATTGAGCTCTGGACGAGCCGGGATATCCTGCCGCGAAGTAGTTTGAAGTCCTTTGGCGGTATCCGGGAGCCTTGCCGTCGACTCGAGGTTCGGCTGCAAGGTGCTGCTCATTGCTTCTGCTGTCAAGGCAGCGGTGTACTTTTTGCTGCCGGAGGAAAGGTCGGCCTTGCTCTTAACCGTGATGACGCCGCGCAGACCGGGCATCTTGAGCTTACGGTAGGCGTAGTGTGGTACCGCGTTAAATCGAGCAAACGTGGTTCGTCCGAGCAGTGCCTGATAATCACTGTGGAAGGGGACGATTTTGAAGGTTAACTCTTCGGTGCGGTAATTGTCTGGTGATCCGAAGACTACCTCAAGGGCAATGGAGCCTGTACAACTGGCTTCCACACCTGGTATAATGCCTTTGAAAGTGGTTGTAGTGGGTTTGATCATCGAATGGTCGATCCCCATCTTGCGCATTGTGTCCTGATAAAGCAGGTTTAGGCTGCTGCCTCCGTCCATAAGGACTCGTGTGAGGCGGAACCCGTTAATTATTGGGCCGAGCACTAGTGCGGCTGGATTGCCCTGATTGGCGTTGACCGAACAATCTGTGTGGTTGAAGGTGACCGGCCCTAGTTTATATTGTGGGACGGCTGGTTCCGTTAAATCGGCATCCCTAGGGGTGCGTGTCGGGTCCGGTTTGGGAATTTGGGTGGTGTTTACCATGTTCACCATTTGAATTTGCAGGGGAAATTTCTTTCGCCCTCCTGTGTTTGGTGATCTGGGCTCTTCGTCGCCATCATCGCTTTGAGACCCCGCTTTATTGTTTTTGGCGCCTGCCCTGCCGGCTTGTTTGAAGACCCAGCATTCTCTGTTAGTATGGGTGGCTGGCGTCCCTGGGGTGCCATGAATTTGGCATTGACGATCGAGTATGCGGTCCAGACTAGACGGACCCGAATTGTTATTTTTGAGGGGCCCTTTCCGCTGACCGGACTTTGAGCCACTAAACCCGGCATTAACTACCGTATCTTCGGCATTTTCACCATGTTTGCGGTGCTTGTGTTTGTTGCGTCGCGGTTTGCCGTTGCTATCCCTGGCCTCTGATGAGCCAGGTTTGCTTGCTATGTTGTTACTATGAGCCAACCAGCTATATTCGCCCGCACAAAAGCGGGTCATAAGTGTTGTGAGGGCTGCCATGGATTTTGGCTTCGCTTGACCAAGGTGCCGGGCGAGCCACTCGTCACGGATGTTATGCTTAAATGCCACTAAGGCCTCTGCATCCGGACAGTCAACAATTTGGTTCTTCTTAGTTAGGAACCGGGTCCAGAATTTCCTGGCCGATTCCCCTGGCTGCTGAGTTATATGACTTAAATCGTCAGCATCCGACGGTCGCACATAAGTGCCCTGGAAATTGTCCAGGAATGCATCTGCCAGGCTCTCCCAACTTCCGATGGAGTTTGCCGGCAAGCTATTCAGCCAATGCAGAGCCGGCCCTGTGAGTTTTCGCGGGAGGTACTTGATAGCGTGTAGATCGTCCCCGCGGGCCATGTGAATGTGGAGGAAGAAATCTTCTATCCATACCGCGGGGTCTGTAGTACCATCATATGATTCAATGTTCACGGGTTTAAACCCTTCTGGGAATTCATGATCCATTACTTCATCAGTGAAGCATAGGGGGTGTGCGGCACCTCTGTGCCGGGCTATGTCACGACGCAGTTCATACGAGTCATGTCTGCAGTATTCGGCCCGACCGGACTTGTTTTTAGTGTATCCGGCGTGACGACCGTCACGCGTTGGGGCACGACCCCGTGATCCGTAGATCGATCTTGTATGTCCAGCTTTGTTTTCCAATACGTCTCGCGGGTCACGCGTGTTGCCCCGGGCCTTGGTGTTTTTGTTTGTCTGGCAACGGGGTGCGGGCTGAACTTCGGGCTGATATGTCCCTCTGTCTCGGCCACGAGGTGGCCGATCAGCCGCATCATATGCTGGTGATGTAGGTTTTAATGCTTCCTCCTCGAGTTGGGGTAGCAACCTGCGCTTTGGGTAACTCTTGGTTGGGCGCTCGAGTTCTTATTCCTCGGCCGCTAGGACTTCAGTCCATCTATCCACTAGCAGATCTTGATCAGCTCGAAGTTGTTGTTGCTTTTTCTTCAGGCTGTTTGTTGTGGCTGTAAGCCGGCGCTTGAAGAGCTCCTGCTCGACGGGATCCTCAGGCACGATCAATTCTTCGTCGCCGAGGCTCACCTCGTCTTCGGAGAGAGGCATGTAATTGTCATCCTCTGATTCTCCGTCTGCTGCCTATTCCGGAGGGCTAGCTTGTTCATCCTCCCGCTCAAGGTCTTGCTGGAGGGGATTATCGTTGTCTTTGGCAATATCCGGAGCATTATTGTCTCTTGTGCCGGTATCGCTGCTTTTGCTATGGCGAGACTTAGAGTGGCGTCGTTGACGTTGGTGCTTGGATTGCTTCTTGGAGGGATTATCCTCTGTTGTCTTATCGCCATCCCCTTCTTTGGGGGTGTCCACCATGTATATGTCATACGATGAGGTGGCAGTACAGCGCCCTGTGGGCGGTGGTTCTTGTTCGTCTCCTGCATCGTCGTCCATACCGTCGATGTCTTCGGAGCCGAAGTCGAGCATGTCGGTTAAATCGTCGACAGTGGCTACTAAGTGGGTGGTGGGTGGGGAGCGAATTTCTTCGTTGTCCGCAACCCATTCTAGCCGGACATAGTTCGGCCAAGGGTCTCCTGACAGGGAGAGAGACCTCAACGAGTTTAGCACGTCGCCGAAGGGCCAGTGCTGAAGGATATCCGTGGAGGTAAACTCCATGATCGGTGCCCAATCGGATTCGATAGGCACAGACGCAGGTGGCTCGGAGCCCATGGCCGGGGACGAATCCAACGGTTCGGCGACACGGGTCTCGTAGGAGGTCGAGTCAGTATACGGCTCTATCGCCACTGAGTGTGCGGCCTTCGTGGCGGGGTCCATCCACCCGTCGTCAGATGGCGCAATTTGTTCCGGATTGAGGGCCAGAGTGGCTGCAGGTGTGATCTCCCGAACACTGTCCAGCGGCAGAGTTAAGTCATGCTTGTCACGATTGTGCGGCGCACCTGACATGGGCTCGAATCCGTCGAAGATCAAGTCTCCGCGGATGTCGGCGGTATAGTTCAAGTTTCCAAACCTGACCTGACGGCCAGGGGCGTAGCTCTCGATCTGCTCCAGATGGCCAAGCGAGTTGGCCCGCAGTACGAAGCCGCCGAATACGAAGATCTGTCCGGGGAGGAAAACCTCACCCTGGATCGCATCGTTGCCGATGATCGAAGGAGCCATCAAGCCTTACGGTGACGGCACAGTGGAACTCTCAATGAAAGCACCAATGTCGGTGTCAAAACCGGCGGATCTCGGGTAGGGGGTCCCGAACTGTGCATCTAAGGCGGATGGTAACAGGAGGCGGGGGACACAATGTTTACCCAGGTTCGGGCCCTCTCGATGGAGGTAATACCCTACTTCCTGCTTGATTGATCTTGATGATATGAGTATTACAAGAGTTGATCTACCACGAGATCGTAGAGGCTAAACCCTAGAAGCTAGCCTATGGTATGATTGTTGTCGTCCTACGGACTAAACCCTCCGGTTTATATAGACACCGGAGGGGGCTAGGGTTACACAGAGTCGGTTAAAAGGGAGGAGATCTACATATCCGTATTGCCAAGCTTGCCTTCCACGCCAAGGAAAGTGCCATCCGGACACGGGACGAAGTATTCAATCTTGTATCTGCATAATCCAATAGTCCGGCTAAAGTATATAGTCCGGCTGTCCGAGGACCCCCTAAGCCAGGACTCCCTCAGCAAGCTTTAACACCAATCTCGATGACTCTGAGTCTCAATCTGGATACATATTGAAAGTGGGAGCAATTAGCTAGAGTGGCTCCATGCAGAGCATTGTAGACATAGAAATTTGCAAAATACATACGGATCTGAATGTGGCAGACCCGTTGACTAAACTTCTCTCACAAGCAAAACATGATCACACCTTAGTACTCTTTGGGTGTTAATCACATGGCGATGTGAACTAGATTATTGACCCTATTAAACCCTTTGGGTGTTGGTCACATGGCGATGTGAACTATGGGTGTTAATCACATGGTGATGTGAACTATTGGTGTTAAATCACATGGCGATGTGAACTAGATTATTGACTCTAGTGCAAAGGGGAGACTGAAGGAAATATTCCCTAGAGGCAATAATAAAGTTGTTATTTTATATTTCCTTATATCATGATAAATTATTATTATTCATGCTAGAATTGTCTTAACCGGAAACTTGATACATGTGTGGATACATAGACAAAACACCGTGTCCCTAGGAAGCCTCTACTAGACTAGCTCGTTAGTCGAAGGTGGTTAAGTTTCCTAACCATGGACATGAGTTGTCATTTGATAATGGGATCACATCATTAGGAGAATAATGTGATGGAAAAGACCCATCCGTTAGCTTAGCAAATGATCATTAAGTTTTATTGCTATTGCTCTCTTCATGATTTATACATATTCCTCTGACTATGAGATTATGCAACTCCCGAATGCCGGAGGAACACCTTGTATGCTATCAACGTCACAACGTAACTGGGTGATTATAAAGATGCTCTATAGGTGTCTCTGAAGGTGTTTGTTGGATTGGCATAGATCAAGATTAGGATTTGTCACTCCGAGTATCGGAGAGGTATCTCTGGGCCCTCTCGGTAATGCACATCACTATAAGCCTTGCAAGCAATGTGACTAATTAATTAGTTGCGGGATGATGCATTACAGAACGAGTAAAGAGACTTGCCGGAAATGAGTTTGAACTAGGTATGATGATACCGACGATCGAATCTCGGGCAAGTAACATACCAATGACATAGGGAATGACGTATGTTGTTATGCGGTTTGACCGATAAAGATCTTCATAGAATATGTAGGAACCAATATGAGCATCCAGGTTCCACTATTGGTTATTGACCGGAGATGTGTCTCGGTAATGTCTACATAGTTCTCGAACCCGTAGGGTCCGCACGCTTAACGTTCGATGATAATTTGTATTGTGAGTTATGTGTTTTGTGACCGAAGTTTGTTCGGAGTCCCGTATGAGATCACGGACATGATGAGGAGTCTCGGAATGGTCGAGAAGTAAAGATTCATATATTGGAAGGTAGTATTCGGACATCGGAATGGTTCCGAGTGATTCGGGTATTTTTTCGGAGTACCGAGGGGTTACTCGACCCCCCCGGGGGGTATATGGGGCCTACATGGGCCATAGGGGAGAGGGGAGGCAGCCCATAAGGGGTAGCCGCGCCCCCTCCCTATAGGGAGTCCGAATTGGACTAGGGAGGGGGCGCCCCCCCTCCTTTGCTTCTCCTCTTCCTGTACCTTTCCTCTTTCCCCCTCCGGAAAAGGAAAGGGAGTCCAACTAGGATTGGGAGTCCTAGTTGGACTCCCCCCTTGGTGCGTCCCCTAGGCCGGCCGCCTCCTCCCCTCCTCCTTTATATACGGGGGCAGGGGGTCACCCCAAAGACACATCAATTGTTCTTTAGCCGTGTGCGGTGCCCCCCTCCACAGTTTACCAGCACAGTCATATTGTCGTAGTGCTTAGGCGAAGCCCTGCGCGGATCACATCACCAACACCGTCGCCACACCGTCATGGTGACGGAACTCTCCCTCGACCCTCAACTGGATCAAGACCTCGAGGGACGTCATCGTGCTGAACGTGTGCTGAACACGGAGGTGCCGTACATTCCGTACTTCGATCGGTTGGATCGTGAAGACGTTCGACTACATAAACCGCGTTAACATAATGTCAGGTCCCCGATTCTAAGCCACACCGATCTAGCCTGTAACACCTCATATCACATTGCAGCCTCACGCACGGTATTCCCACGGTGTCGCCTTACCATGGCCCAGGACCGTTTGCGCCTTTTGGCTCACGTATATGATAGTGTCGCTAGCATCCATATGACAGAGAACCCGGGCCGACATGGCTAGTCGTGAACCCAAAGCGGCACTAACTTATGGGGACAGGCATACATGAATCAACATCGAGCATGTCGGTCAGCAGCGTGTGAATCCGGGCTGTAGCACTGGGCTAACAGGACTCCGGGAACCCGGGATGTAGCAGGCTAGGCAGGACTCCGGATGTCACCGCGTGACATTTCCCCGAAGGGACAGACACAGGAACGAAGTGAAACACATGCCGGCCAGTCAAGTGTCCGGAGCAGTAGTGCTGGGCTAGCAGGACTCCGGTGAACCGGGCTGCAGCGGACTACTATGGCTCATGGAAGCACTAGACTACATTTCCCCATAAGAGAGGCTGCCAAGGATAAACAACTAGATTGTCGGATCCCACACATACCAAGCATTTCAATCATACAGACGATATGCTCGATATGTGTAAATACAACATGGCATCACAACAAAACTCTACAACTCAAAGTACTTTATTTAAAGGCTCCGGAGAGCCATACATAACATGTTCATACAGATAGGGGTCACATGACCCGACACTCACGTCATACAAACATACAAGCACATGCGGAAGCAAACTTATCTGAGTACAGACAACTAGAAAGAAAGAAGGCTTGACGAAGCCTGTCTATCTACATAGGCCCTTCACAAGCTCAGATCACCACCTGGGTGGAAAGTCACTCGTCAACGTCGAGATCTACATAGAACCCATCGGAGGGGGCGATGTTGTCGTTTGAAAACAGTAATTAAAGCAACATGAGTACAAAGGTACTCAGCAAGTCTTACAACAGATCCTACTATACATGCACATTCTCAAGAAGGTAGTGGAGTTATTGCAGCAAGCCAGCTTTGACTCTTGGCTAAGCTATCCTACGAGACACCACTTGTAAAATAGTTTTCACACACGAGTCCACTAATCACCATCACAATACTCCACCGTGGATCCTCCCTCGTCATCCTACGAGAGGGCCATCCACGGTACTCACACTTATCTTAAGTCTTTTAGTAGTAACCATCAGCTTGTCTATGAACTACATAAGCGACCAAGTAGTCCTTTACCGTGGACGCGGCTATTCGAATAGTTTTATACCCTGCAGGGGTGTACTTCGTCACACATGTTTCCACCACTTAGCGTCTGCACACGACATGTGCTCGGCAGACTTCAAGCGAAAGCCGACGTGGGTGTAGACCACGACCTGACTAACCACACAAGTCTCTAGTCCAGGTTTATCGCCTATCCGGGTTCCATCCGCAAGGAAATCCGGACGGGGTGTCCTCAACGGCCCCAAATGATGTGTGCAGGGTTCCCGAGACACCAAACGGGCGACTCGGTACACCGTGCCACGAGCCTACCACATCACAGCCCACCCCTAAGGTCAGCGCTGCGCACGGCCTCCAGCAACTACAAACACCAGAAACTACTTGAAACTCCTGGACAGAGGGTGAGAGGGGTCAGTAAGTCGAGCGGGGTCATATTTCAGGGCCCAATGTGTGGTAGTAGCTGAATCTTAAATCACGCATACAGATCTCAGTTCTTAAGGACGGCCTCAATGAAACAACCCACCATGTACTCCTACATGGCCTGTCATCGATACCTTTACCAAATCATGTTCAACACTTCACTCTCATTATTGACACAACCATTCACTCTAGTTCATCACCCCGATAAGCCAGACCTGACACGACTCTAAGCATAGCAAGCAGAGCATGGTAGGAAACACAAACATGGCTCAATCAACTCCTACACATGCTAGTGGGTTTCATCTAGTTACTGTGGCAATGACAGGTCATGCAGAGGAAGTGGGTTCAACTACCGCAACACACAGCAGTTTGAAACACGTTGTCTTAATGCAGTAAACGAGAGCAGAAGCGAGAAGATGGGTTTGTATCGAAATGATCAATGGGTTGCTTGCGTGACAGAGTGGTAGTGGGATACTGCCCTTTAGTTGGATACTCGTGAATATCCTCGGAGGCAGAACCTACCACGAAGAACACATCGAAACACAATCATCACAAGGCAATATGCAACAATAAGATGCATGCAATGACATGGCAAAATGAGTGTGTATTGGCTAATGCAACTTCGAACAGAATAGTTTGAGTTCATTTGAATCAAGGATTCAAATGCTAACCCAAAGTAAGAGGTCATATTAGTGCATTTACTTGTTTCACCTAAACAGCAAGGTTAAAGTGTTCTGACATGCATGAAACCAGTACAGATGGAAAGATTGAATTTTTCTGATCAAAATTCATATATAATTCTTTGCATTTGGAGTTACAGATTTATTTCTATGATTTTTTGAAGTTTGTAGGATTTTCTGGAATTTCCTGTATAAGAATAATTCCAGGAAATGATTTACTGCATCAGCATTGCGTCAGGGTGATGTCATCAGTCAACAGAGACGGTCCAGGTCAACCCTGACTTGTGGGTCCCGTCGTCAATGTCAATTAAACTAACTAAGTTTAGTTAGCGTTAAACTAATACTAACTTAGTTTAGTTAGTGGCCTAGGGCCCACACGTCAGTGACCCAGGGGGTCAAACTGGGCCCACCCAGTCAACGGTCAGCGGTCAACTCGCCGACGTTTAGCCGCCAGCGAGGCCAGACGCGGCTGTGGGGTGCGGGTTTCGTGCTCCGGCGACCAAATGGGCGGCGGAGACAATCTACGAATAGCTAGAAGCGAGCCGCGTCAAGTGGTGGTGGTGGTTGGGCTCGGGGTCGCCGGAAACGACGCCGGCGATGAGCTGTGCGGCTGCCGGGGTTCGGGCAAGCTCGAACCTGTCGCTAGGGGGCACGGCGAGGCGTGTGGAGTGGTGCTGCGGGCTCCTGGGGATGCAGTGAGTGTGTTGGACAAGGTGGCTTGGCCGTTGGGTGGCCGGAGTCACGTCGGCGACGAGCTCGGCGGCGACGCGTGTGGTGCTGCTTCGTGCAGTCGCTACAGTGCTCGAGAGAGAGAACGGAAAGGATGGGGAGGTGGCTAAGCTCACGGCGATCACGTTGGAGCAGTCGGCGAGGTCGGGGACGAGCTGGTGCGGCGGTGACGGCGAAGGGGATCTCCAGCGGTGGCTGAGTCGGGCGAGGTCGTTGCAGTGGCTTCGGGGCAAGCGAGCGCTCGGGGCTCGGCCTGCTCGAAGGAGAGGAGGGCGGCGGAGCTTCTGGACACGGTGGCGCGGCGCGGGGCCGACGGAGAGCGCGGCTACGTCGACGGTGCGGCGGCAGGTGTGTCGGCCATGGCGGGAGAGGGCAAGGGAGAGAGGCAGGGGGCGTGTGGGGGTGTCCAGGCGGTCGAGGGGGTGACGTGGAGGTCGACCAGCGCGTCCAGAGGCGCGGGCGGCAAGCAGGTGGCGCCGTGGCGAGCTCGCGCACGCCGGCGTCACCTCCCGGCCTGCCTGGCGGGGAAGAAGCAGCTGGCTGGCACGGGCCAGCACAGCGCTGGGCCGCCAGGTGGGCCGGCTGGTGGGTTGCGGCCAGGTAAGTAGTTTTCCTTTATATTTTCCGTTTTCTTTTATTTCTGCAAGTTTGTGGCATTTCTAAAAATACCTAGGCATTTCCATAAATCACCAACCTGCACATGCTCACTGTATGGAACATATCCAACATGGAACATTTCAGTTTGGGATTATTTGGGCATTTAAAATATTTACTAGCATTTAAATGCCCAAATGCAAGTTACATATGATTTAATTCAATGATCTTGTGATGACCTAGAAAATTGTGAACCCATTTTGTCAGAGGTTCTAACCCAAGACAAAAAGGGTGGACGTTTTAGAAGGGCATTTCAGGTTCATTGAAAATGATTTTAGTAATCCCTAGTTGTTTTCAGGGGGGTGCTGGGGGTTCTGTCATCCCCATTTCAAGTTTATGGAAAAGTAAACATGATGCAACACTCTAATGCATGAACTAGCTAGGATGTGACAACTCACCCCCACTCAAAAGAATCTCGTCCCGAGATTTAGGATCTTCCGGAAAGAAGGTGGGGTACTCAAGTCGAAGACAATCCTCCCTTTCCCAAGTAGCTTCTTTCTCGGAATGGTGTGACCATTGAACTTTGAGAAACTTGATATTCTGGCATCGAGTGGTACGCTCGGCTTGATCAAGGGTGCGAACGGGATATTCCCGATATGTGAGATTATCTTGGAGATCAAGCATTTCGTGGTCCACTCCACGGATAGGGTCCGCGAAGCAACGCCTGAGTTGAGAAACGTGGAAGACATCATGAACTCTGGAAAGATGTGGAGGTAGTTCCAATTGGTAGGCAACTTCTCCTCGTCTGGCAAGAATGCGAAAGGGTCCAATATAATGAGGAGCCAATTTGCCTTTGATACCGAAACGATGGGTTCCCTTCAAAGGAGTAACCCGAAGGTAAGCCTTCTCGCCGATTTCATAAGTCATGAGCTTATGTTTCCGGTCATATTGGCTCTTTTGACGAGATTGGGCTGTTTTCAATTTCTCACGAATAATGCGAACCTGCTCTTCTGCTTCCTGAATCATATCCGGGCCAAAGAGTTGTCTCTCCTCGGTTTCTGACCAGTTAAGAGGCGTTCGGCATTTTTGTCCATAGAGAACTTCGAAAGGAGCTTTGCCCAAGCTAGCTTGATTACTATTGTTATAAGCGAACTCGGCGAATGGAAGGCATTTCTCCCAATCCATACCGCAAGAGATGACAGAAGCTCGAAGCATATCCTCCAGAATTTGATTGACTCGTTCTACTTGACCACTTGATTGGGGGTGGAAGGCGGTGCTAAAGGAGACACGAGTTCCCATAGCATTTTGGAAACTTTCCCAAAATCGAGAGGTGAAGAGACTTCCACGGTCTGAGTTAATCTCCAATGGAACACCATGAAGAGACACTATTCGGGAGATGTACAAGTCAGCTAGCTGGCTAGCGGTTATACTCTCACGAACAGGTAGGAAGTGAGCTACTTTGGAAAGACGATCGACAACGATGAAGATAGCATTATTCCCTCTCTTGGTCCTGGGAAACCCGGTAATAAAATCCATACCGATTTTATCCCATTTCCATTCAGGAATAGCCAAGGGTTGAAGGGTGCCAGCAGGCCGTTGATGCTCTGCTTTAACACGACGACAGACGTCGCAATTAGCAATGTATTGAGCGATTTATCTCTTCATCCTAGTCCACCAAAACCTCTGGCGTAGGTCTTGATACATTTTAGTACTACCGGGATGAATGGTGAGAGGAGATTCATGAGCTTCCTTAAGGATCAATTGTTGTACATGTCGGTTCTTGGGAACCACTAGACGGTTTTCAAAGAAGACAACACCTCGATCATCCATAGAGAAACATTTAGCAACTCCGCTAGCAATGTTCTCCTGGATGCGAGATATGCCCTTATCACGCTTCTGGGCAGCTATGATTTGATCCGTAAGGTTAGGTTTCGCCACCAGGGTGGATAGGAATCCTTGAGGAACTATGTGAAGGTTGAGCTTACGAAATTCCTCGTGGAGAAGTGGTTGACTTTGTTGTAACATCAAGTTGTTACAATAAGATTTACGACTTAGCGCATCAGCCATGACGTTGGCTTTGCCCGGGGTGTAAGTTATTCATAAGTCATAATCTGTGATCAACTCGACCCAACGTCTTTGCCTGAGATTCAAATCCGGTTGGCTGAAGATGTATTTCAGACTTTGGTGATCGGTGTAAATCTCGCAACGATTACTGAGAAGGTAATGTCGCCATGTTTTGAGTGCATGGACTACAGCTGCAAGCTCTAGATCATGTGTGGGATAGTTATCCTCATGTGGACGCAACTGTCGAGAAGCGTAGGCAATCACATGATGATCTTGCATGAGTATGCAACCTAGTCCTTGTCGCGAGGCGTCGCAATAGATAACAAAGTCCTTAGAAAAATCTGGTGGTACGAGTACGGGAGCAGATGTCAGGCGTCTTTTCAGTTCCTGAAAGCTGAACTCGCACTGTGGGGTCCACTCGAACTTTTTATCTTTCTTGAGTTCAGTTAGAGGTTTAGCAACCTTGGAAAAATTCTTGACGAAGCGGCGACAGTAGCTCGCTAAGCCAAGGAAACTCCAAACTTGCTTGAACGTTTCAGGTGGAGTCCAATCAAGGACGGCTTGAACTCGCTCGGGATTGACAGCAATACCCTTACCAGAGATTACATGGCCTAGATAGGTCACTTCTGGTAACCAGAATTCACACTTGGAGAATTTGGCATAAAGGCGATGCTCTCGAAGTTTAATACTAGCCTTAGATGCTCGGCACGTTCTTCCTCATTCTTGGAGTAGATGAGTATATCATCGAGGTATACCACACAAATTTATCCAAATACTCCATGAAGATCGAGTTCATTAACCGAGAGAAGGTGGCTGGAGCATTGGTTAAACCGAAGGACATGACGGTGTACTCGTATTGGCTATAACGAGTGACAAAGGACGTTTTAGGAATGTCCCCATTCTTGATTTTGATTTGATGGTAGCCCAACCTCAAATCCATTTTGGAAAAGACTGAGGATCCAGCGAGCTGATCATACAGATCGTTGATCCTGGGGAGCGGATACTTGTTCTTGATAGTGACCAAGTTGACAGGTCGGTAATCTACAACCATCCGGTCCGTTCCATCCTTCTTCTTGACGAAGAGGACGGGGCAAGCCCATGGAGAAGAACTAGGACGGATGAAACCCTTTTTCAAGGACTCATCGAGTTGTTTCTTAAGCTCGGCTAGTTCTAGGGGTGCCATCTTATAGGGTCTTCTAGAGATTGGGACGGTTCCTGGAACAAGGTCTATCACGAACTCAACATCCCTGTCAGGTAGAATACCTGGCAGTTCTTTTGGGAAGACATCCGGGAAGTCACGGACTACCGGGATATCTTCAAGGTCTGGAAGAGGGTTGGCATTTAGAGAGTAGAGCTGACACTTAGACACTCGGGTCAAAACATTAACTGTCTTGCCCGATGGATGGGTGAGTTGAACGGTTCTAGTAGAGCAATCAATCTTAGCATAGTGGGCTGACATCCAATCCATACCCAAGATGATGTTTATGTCCAAGGACTTGAGAGCTATAGTGATGCAAGGAAGACCAATCTGTCGACAAGAATTTCATTTCCATGGCTTATCCTAGAGGTTTGCCACTTAGAACCAGGGGTTTGAATTACCATGGAGGTGGGCATGTCACAAAATATGGTGTTGTGCAATCGAGCATAGCTCTCAGAGATAAATGAATGAGATGCTCCAGTATCGAAAAGAATAGTTGCCGGGTGGCAATTAACAAGGAGCGTACCAAGGACGACGTTGGGATCATCATGAGTCTCCTCAGCTGAGACATAGTTGACATGACCACGTGCAGTGGTGGCGGGCTTGGCGTAGTAAGTCTTTCCCGCCGGCTTACCACGGCCAACGGACTTTCCAGGCTGATTGGGGTTGTTCTGGGGGCACTCGCGCAGGTAGTGACCCGTCTCTCCACACTTCAAGCATGTCACAACATTGGGGCGTGGAGCAGCATTAGCAGCGGGGCCACCATAGGCCTTGGGCGGTGCATACTACTGGTTGGGGCGAGGCGCCTCAAAGGATGGCCTCGGAGTGAGCCTGGGTGGCAGAGCTGTGTTTGGAATCCAGACCCGGCGCTTCTGAGATCCAGAGCCGGATGAAGAACCAAAGTCACGGGAGTGCTTGCGTGAAGCGTCATAGTCAGCCTGACCTGTCTCAGCACTGATGGTCTTATTGACCAGCTTCTGGAAGGAGGTGCACTCGTGCAGACGGAGATCACGGCGAAGCTCGAGGCTAAGTCCCTTGCGGAACCTTGCCTGCTTCTTGGCGTCGGTGGATACCTCTTCAGGAGCATAACGTGCTAGATTTCCGAACTCACGGCTGTATGCATCCACAGTCAGTCTGCCTTGGGTGAAATTGCATAATTCTTCCCGCTTACGATCCATGAGACCCTCCGGAATGTGATGCTCACGGAAAGCCTCACTGAATTCGGCCCAAGTAGTGATTTGGCCGGCTTGGCGCATAGCCTCAAAGTTTTCCCACCAAAGGCTAGCAGGGCCTTCGAGGTGATAGGCAGCGTAGGTAACCTTATCAGCTTCGGCTACGTTGGCAGAACATAGCTTATGGGTGATGATGCGAAGCCAATCATCCGCATCGAGGGGCTCGACGGAATGGTTAAACTTCGGTGGGTACAACTTGACAAAGTCATTGATTGACACCAAGTCGTTCCTCTAATGATGTGCAGTATTCTGCTCAATCCGCTCCAGCAAGCAGTTAGTCTCACGCTTGTTTCTTTCCGCCTCCAGCATAACTTCGGCCAGAGAAGGCGGTTGAGGCAGATTCTCATCCCTAGCTGCACTGGCTTCACCCTGCGCCTGGACAGCAGGGTTGTTGCGGGTGTTGACCATCCTAGGAAAACAAGACAACGGTTTAGACAAGGATGGAAAAATCTTGGCAAGGAAGTGCGGAATGTAATGGATAACACGGAATGCAGAGATGTTCATCCGTATGACATGGTAATATAGAAACTGCCATATATATACCAACGGTCATACACACCGTACATAGTTTAGTACAAACCCAGGCTAAAGTACAACTATGGTGAAAGACGATACATCTCATCGGAGGCATTCCAAGCTCCTATACATTATTTTTCTACACCTCCGGAACGTGATACACACCAAGTCCTATCCCACGAGTCACGCAAGACTGTGGAGAATACAACTGTTACAATACTAGTGAAGCTACTACCAACTCAGACGTCTCCGTAGTAATCTTCATAAAGATTACCACCATGTCCTGGGAGCTGAACATGATCATCTGGAAACAGTTGGTCCTGTGGAGCTTGCGGTCCATAAGGACTCGGATGTGGCCGTGGTCCAACAAACGGTGGCAGACGGGGTCCACGAGGAGGGGTGATGCCTCCTACATCACGCCAGTCCATACAATCTGGCAGACCAGACCGCACGGGGTACAAGTCCCTCATGTCCATATACCCAGCCTGCACGGCAGGTGCAAACTGTGTCAGAGTGGCCCAGTGATCAGAACAAGCGTTGAAGAGCTCCATTCGCAAGGCACGATTCTCACGGTCCTTGTCCTCAAGCATCTCGGTGGTGGTGCGGAGTAGTGAATCCTCATGGGTAAAGTCACAGTAAATAGCCTGATAGTACCCTTGTGCCCCAGGGAGTGATGCTGGCATATAGCGGAAATCAGTGTTCTGAAGCAAGGCAGTTCTGGCTCGTATGATAGTCATCATCGAGTAAGCTGCGTCCTGCACGGACATCTCGATGGTAACCCCAAGTCCATAAGAGCAATGGAGGGGTTCAGTAGCTCCAGGATAGGAAGGGTATATCCTGACCGTACAGAGGTATTGACTTTGATTAAAGTCTCGAAACTGCTCCTCGACGGTATACTCAGGATACCATCAATAGCCTGTCTCGATCATCACTCGGACCAGCATGGCCGTGTGACCAGGTACATCGAGGCACCGAGTCAGACGAACCACTTGATTCTGGGAACGGGTGGCCATCTGAAAGCACGAAATAATGCAAAGGTATTAGAATTTTCTAGGAGAAATCAGACAGCATAACGGCTGTAAATGCTCAGAAAAATATTCGAGACATTCACAACAGTTTGCATAGACACTCAACAACATCATATCAAGGTTCTGGTTCAACTGGCAACATACTAAAATTAGTAGAAACTGAACTGGGTTTGTAACCAACAATCCTATAAGTTACTACGGATTAGTAACACGTGAACCTGATAGAGAGAAGAGAGCCTAATCCTTAACCCACGTAGAATGAGAAGAGAATGACTCGGATCAGAGGGCATAATGTAAAGGAGTAAAAAAGAGCCTTACGTTCCTCCCACAATCAATTCCCCTACATATAACTAAAGCATTTCTAGACTCGACATCGACCAGTTTGGCTTGACGAACCTACAGGCAGTCCGGCTCTGATACCAACGCTGTCAGGTCCCCGATTCTAAGCCACACCGATCTAGCCTGTAACACCTCATATCACATTGCGGCCTCACGCACGATATTCCCACGGGTGTCGCCTTACCATGGCCCGGGACCGTTTGCGCCTTTTGCCTCACGTATATGATAGTGTCGCTAGCATCCATATGACAGAGAACCCGGGCCGACATGGCTAGTCTTGAACCCAAAGCGGCACTAACTTACGGGGACAGGCATACATGAATCAACATCGAGCATGTCGGTCAGCAGCGTGTGAATCCGGGCTGTAGCACTGGGCTAACAGGACTCCGGGAACCCAGGCTGTAGCAGGCTAGGCAGGACTCCGGATGTCACCGCGTGACATTTCCCCGAAGGGACAGACACATAAACAAAGTGAAACACATGTCGGCCAGTCAAGTGTCCGGAGCAGTAGTGTTGGGCTAGCAGGACTCCGGTGAACCGGGCTGTAGCGGAATACTATGGCTCATGGAAGCACTAGACTACATTTCCCCATAAGAGAGGCTGCCAAGGATAAACAACTAGATTGTCGGATCCCAGACATACCAAGCATTTCAATCATACACACGATATGGTCGATATGTGTAAATACAACATGGCATCACAACAAAACTCTACAACTCAAAGTACTTTATTTAAAGGCTCCGGAGAGCCATACATAACATGTTCATACAGATAGGGGTCACATGACCCGACACTCAAGTCATACAAACATACAAGCACATGCGGAAGCAAACTTGTCTGAGTACAGACAACTAGAAAGAAAGAAGGCTTGACGAAGCCTGTCTATCTACATAGGCCCTTCACAAGCTCAGATCACCACCTGGGTGGCAAGTCATTCGTCAACGTCGAGATCTACATAGAACCCATCGGAGGGGGTGGTGTTGTCGTCTGAAAATAGTAATTAAAGCAACATGAGTACAAAGGTACTCAGCAAGTCTTACAACAGATCCTACTATACATGCACATTCTCAAGAAGGTAGTGGAGTTATTGCAGCAAGCCAGCTTTGACTCTTGGCTAAGCTATCCTACGAGACACCACTTGTAAAATAGTTTTCGCACACGAGTCCACTAATCACCATCACAATACTCCACCGTGGATCCTCCCTCGTCATCCTACGAGAGGGCCATCCATGGTACTCACACTTATCTTGAGTCTTTTAGTAGTAACCATTAACTTGTCTATGAACTACATAAGTGACCAAGTAGTCCTTTACCGCGGACGCGGCTATTCGAATAGTTTTATACCCTGCAGGGGTGTACTTCGTCACACATGTTTCCACCACTTAGCGTCTGCACACGACATGTGCTCGACAGACTTCAAGCGAAAGCCGACGTGGGTGTAGACCACGACCTGACTAACCACACAAGTCTCTAGTCCAGGTTTATCGCCTATTCGGGTTCCATCCGCAAGGAAATCCGGCCGGGGTGTCCTCAACGGCCCCAAACGATGTGTGCAGGGTTCCCGAGACACCAAACGGGCGACTCGATACACCGTGCCACGAGCCTACTGCATCACAGCCCACCCCTAAGGTCAACGCTGCGCACGGCCTCCAGCAACTACAAACACCAGAAACTACTTGCTACTCCTGGACAGAGGGCGAGAAGGGTCAGTAAGTCGAGCGGGGTCATTTTCAGGGCCTAATGTGTGGTAGTAGCTGAATCTTAAATCACGCATACAGATCTCAGTTCTTAAGGACAGCCTCAATGAAACAACCCACCATGTACTCCTACATGGCCTCTCATTGATACCTTTACCAAATCATGTTCAACACTTCACTCTCATTATCGACACAACCATTCACTCTAGTTCATCACCCCGATGAGCCAGACCTGACACGACTCTAAGCATAGCAAGCATAGCATGGTAGGAAACACAAACATGGCTCAATCAACTCCTACACATGCTAGTGGGTTTCATCTAGTTACTGTGGCAATGACAGGTCATGCAGAGGAAGTGGGTTCAACTACCGCAACACACAGCAGTTTGAAACGCGTTGTCTTAATGCAGTAAACGAGAGCAGAAGCGAGAAGATGGGTTTGTATCGAAATGATCAATGGGTTGCTTGCCTGATAGAGTGGTAGTGGGATACTGCCCTTCAGTTGGATACTCGTGAATATCCTCGGACGCAGAACCTACCACGAAGAACACATCGAAACACAATCATCACAAGGCAATATGCAACAACAAGATGCATGCAATGACATGGCAAAATGAGTGTGTATTGGCAAATGCAACTTCGAACAGAATAGTTTGAGTTCATTGGAATCAAGGATTCAAATGCTAACCCAAAGTAAGAGGTCATATTAGTGCATTTACTTGTTTCACCTAAACAGCAAGGTTAAAGTGTTCTAACATGTATGAAACCAGTACAGATGGAAAGATTGAATTTTTTTGATCAAAAATCATATATAAATCTTTGCATTTGGAGTTACAGATTAATTTCTATGATTTTTTGAAGTTTGTAGGATTTTCTGGAATTTCCTGTATAAGAATAATTCCAGGAAATGATTTACTGCATCAGCATTGCGTCAGGGTGACGTCATCAGTCAACAGAGACGGTCCAGGTCAACCCTGACCTGTGGGTCCCGTCTGTCAATGTCAATTAAACTAACTAAGTTTAGTTAGCGTTAAACTAATACTAACTTAGTTTAGTTAGTGGCTTGGTGCCCACACGTCAGTGACCTAGGGGGTCAAACTGGGCCCACCCAGTCAACGGTCAACTCGCCGGCGTTTAGCCGCCGGCGAGGCCAGACGCGGCGGTGGGGTGCGGGTTTCGTGCTCCGACGACCAAATGGGCGGCAGAGACCATCTACGAGTAGCTAGGAGCGAGCCGCGTCAAGTGGTGGTGGTGGTTGGGCTCGGGGTCGCCGGCGACGAGCTGTGCAGCTGCTGGGGTTCGGGCGAGGTCGAACCTGTCGCTAGGGGGCACGGCGAGGCGCGTGGAGTGGTGCTGCGGGCTCCTGGGGATGCGGTGAGTGTGTTGGACAAGGTGGCTTGGCTGTTGGGTGGCCGGAGTCACGTCGGCGACGAGCTCGACGGCGGCGCGTGCGGTGGTGCTTCGTGCAGTCGCTACAGTGCTCGAGAGAAAGAACGGAGAGGATGGGGAGGTGGCTAAGCGCACGGCGATCACGTGGGAGCAGTCGGCGAGGTCGCGGACGAGCTAGTGCGGCGGTGACGGCGAAGGGGATCTCCGGCGGTGGCGGAGTCGGGCGAGGTCGTTGCAGTGGCTTCGGGGCAAGCGAGCGCTCGGGGCTCGGCCTGCTCGAAGGAGAGGAGGGCGGCGGAGCTTCTGGACACGGTGGCGCGGCGCGGGGACGACGGAGAGCGCGGCTACGTCAGCGGTGCGGCGACAGGTGCGGCGGCCATGGCGGGAGAGGGCGAGGGAGAGAGGCAGGTGGCGTGTGGGGGTGTCCAGGTGGTCGAGGGGGCGACGTGGAGGTCGACTAGCGCGTCCAGAGGCGCGGGCGGCAAGAACGTGGCGCCGTAGCGAGCTCGCGCACGCCGGCGTCACCTCCCTGCCTGCCTTGCGGGGAAGAAGCGGCTGGCTGGCACGGGCCAGCACAGCGCTGGGCCGCCAGGTGGGCCGACTGGTGGGTTGCGGCCAGGTAAGTAGTTTTCCTTTATATTTTCCGTTTTCTTTTATTTCTGCAAGTTTGTGGCATTTCTAAAAATACCTAGGCATTTCCAAAAATCACCAACCTGCACATGCTCACTGTATGGAACATATCCAACATGGAACATTTCGGTTTCGGATTATTTGGGCATTTAAAATATTTACTAGCATTTAAATGCCCAAATGCAAGTTACATATGATTTAGTTCAATGATCTTGTGATGACCTAGAAAATCGTGAACCCATTTTGTCAGAGGTTCTAACCCAAGACAAAAAGGGTGGACTTTTTAGAAGGGCATTTCAGGTTCATTGAAAATGATTTTAGTAATCCCTAGTTGTTTTCAGGGGGGGTGCTGGGGGTTCTGTCATCCCCATTTCAAGTTTCTGGAAAAGTAAACATGATGCAACACTCTAATGCATGAACTAGCTAGGATGTGACACATAACGCTTCCGCTTTCGGTCTACGAGGGTACGTGGACACACTCTCCCCTCTCGTTGCTATGCATCTCCTAGATAGATCTTGCATGATCGTAGAATTTTTTTTGAATTACTACGTTCCCCAACACTTCCCGGGAGTGGCAACTTGCTTGCCATTCTTCTTGAAAATCCCCCTCTTTCCCTTGCCCTTTTTCTTGAAACTAGTGGTCTTGTTAACCATCAACACTTGATGCTCCTTCTTGATTTCTCTCTCTGCAACTTTGAGCATTGCGAAGAGCTCGGGAATTGTCTTCTCCATCCCTTGCATATTATAGTTCATCACGAAGTTCTATTAGCTTGGTGATAGTGACTAGAGAACTCTGTCAATCACTATTGAATCTAGAAGATTAACTCCCACTTGATTCAAGCGATTGTAGTACCCAGACATTCTGAGTACATGCTCGCTGGCTGAGCTATTCTCCTCCATCTTGTAGGCAAAGTACTTGTCAGAGGTCTCATACTTCTTGAAACGGGCATGAATCTGAAATACCAATTTTCAGCTCTTGGAACATCTCATATGCTCTGTGGCATTCAAAACGTTTTTGAAGTCTCGCTTCTAAGCCGTAAAGCCTGGCGCACTAAACTATCAAGTAGTCATCATATCGAGCTTGCAAAACTTTCATAACATCTACATCTGCTCCTGCAACAGGTTTGTCACCTAGTGGTGCATCAAGGACATAATTCTTCTATGCAGCAATGAGGATAATCCTCAAATCACGGACCCAATCCGCATCATTGCTACTATCATCTTTCAACTTAGTTTTCTCTAGGAACATATGAAAAATATATAGGAGCTATATCGCGAGCTATTGATCTACAACACAGATATGTAAAACTATCAAGACTAAGTTCATGATAAATTAAGTTCAATTAATCAAATTACTTAAGAACTCCCACTTAGATAGACATCGCTTAAGTCATCTAAATGATACGTGATTCAAATCAACTAATCCATGTCCGATCATCATGTGAGATGGAGTAGTCATCAATGGTGAACATCTCTATGTTGATCATATCTACTATATGATTCACGTTCGACCTTTTGGTCTCCAGTGTTCCGAGGCCATGTCTGTACATGCTAGGCTCGTCAAGTTTAACCCGAGTATTCCGCATGTGCAAAACTGTCTTGCACTTGTTGCATGTGAACGTAGAGTCTATCACACCCGATCATCACATGGTGTCTCAACACGACGAACTGTAGCAACGGTGCATACTCGGGGAGGACACTTTTACCTTGAAATTTAGTGAAGGGATCATCTAATAATGTTGCTGCCGTTCTAAGCAAAATAAGATGCATAAAAGATAAACATCACATGCAATCAAAAAAGTGACATGATATGGCCATCACCATCTTGTCCTTTTGATCTTCATCTCCAAAGGATCGTCATGATCTCCATTGTCACCGGCTCGACACCTTGATCTCCATCGTTGCGTCGTGGTCGTCTCGCCAACTATTGCTTCTAGAATTATCGTTAGCGCATAGTGATAAAGTAAAGCAATTACATGGCGTTTGCATTTCATACAATAAAGAGACAACCATAAGGCTCCTGTCGGTTGTCAGATATCTTACAAAACATGATCATCTCTTACAATAACGTTTATCACATCATGTCTTGACCATATCACATCACAACATGCCCTGCAAAAACAAGTTAGACATCCTCTACTTCGTTGTTGCAAGTTTTACGTGGCTGCTATGGGCTTCTAGTAAGAACCGTTCTTACCTACGCATCAAACCACAACGGTGTTTCATCAAGTTTGCTGTTTTAACCTTCTTCAAGGACCGGTCGCAGTCAAATTCGATTCAACTAAAGTAGGAGAAACAGACACCCTCCAGTCACCTTTATGCAAAATTAGTTGCATGTTAGTTGGTGGAACCAGTCTCATGTGCGTGGACATGTAAGGTTTGTCCGGGCTGCTTCATAAAACAATATCGCCGAATCAAAATAAGACGTTGGTGGTAAGCAGTATGACTATCACCGCCCACACCTCTTTGTGTTATACTCGTGCATATCATCTACGCATAAATCTGGCTCTGATACCACTGTAGGGAAACGTTGCATGCCCCCCCCTTCCTTATCTACCGGAGGGGGAAGAAAAGAGGAGGGAGGAGGGAACGAAGGGGGAGGCCGAATCCCTCCCCTTTCCTTCTCCCTTCCCCTCTTTCCTTCTCCTCCGGTTCAGACCATATGGGGGGCTCACCAGCCCCTGGTGGCTGGTGTGTTTTCCCTCTTGGCCCATTAGGCCCATATCTTTTGCCAGGGGTGCCCGGAACCCCTTCGGTACTCCGATAAATACTCGATACCCTCCGGAACGCTTCCGGTGTCCGAATACCATCGTCCTATATATCAATCTTTACCTCTCGACCATTTCGAGACTCCTCGTCATGTCCGTGATCTCATCCGGGACTCCGAACAACATTCGGTCACCAAACCACATAACTCATATAATACGATATTGTCATCGAACGTTAAGCGTGAGGACCCTACGGGTTCGAGAACTATGTGGACATGACCGAGAAACCTCTCCGGCCAATAACAAATAGCGGAACCTGGATGCCCATATTGGCTCCTACATATTCTACGAAGATCTTTGTCGGTCGAACCGTTATGACAACATACTTTATTCCCTTTGTCCGTCGGTATGTTACTTGCCCGACATTCGATCGTCGATATCTTCATACCTAGTTCAATCTCATTACCGGTAAGTCTCTTTACTCGTTTCGTAATACATCACCTCGTGACTAACTCCTTAGTCGTTTGCTTGCAAGCTTATGATGTGTACTACCGAGAGGGCCCAGAGATACCTCTTCGAAACTCGGAGTGACAAATCCTAATCTTGATCTATGCCAACTCAACAAACACCTTCAGAGATACTTGTAGAGCATCTTTATGATCACCGAGTTACGTTGTGACGTTTGATAGCACACAAGGTATTCCTCCGGTATTTCGGAGTTGCATAATATCATAGTCGAAGGAATATGTATTTGACATGAAGAAAGCAATAGCAATAAAACTGGACGATCATTATACTAAGCTAACGGATGGGTCTTGTAAATCACATCATTCTTCTAATGATGTGATCCCGTTATCACATGACAACACATGTCTATGGTTAGGAAACCTTAACCATCTTTGATCAACGAGCTAGTCTAGTAGAGGCTTACTAGGGACACGGTATTTGTTTATGTATTTACACATGTATTTAAGTTTTCGATCAATACAATTCTAGTATGAATAATAAACCTTTATCATGAATAAGGAAATATAAAATAACAACTTTATTATTGCCTCTAAGGCATATTTCCTTCAGTTGCACCAATGCGCTATGGTTTTCATAACTGAATTTGGTGCTATCGTTCTATCAATTATTTCACACAATGTTCTATGTGCTCATATTTTAAAATCCGCGCAATGCAAACCTGCTTGTTTTCTGAAAACAATTGAAGTACATGACTATAAAGACTGGCAACATTTTTTTCAATACTAACAAATATTTACCTTTTCTATTACTAACAGATAAATATCTTGTTTGTTGGGAATTTACTGTTCCATGTCGAGACCTCTAGATACCAACCATATGTTGTAAATTCCAACCATTTATCGTCAAGGTTGACTGGCGTGATAACATGCCCAGGAGGGCGCCACCACCATAGCAGCTGCCGGCAGTGGCGATGGCAGTTGGTGGTTGTGGTTGCCCGCGTAGGTCGTGATCTGGACGGTCTTGTCCTCGCCGCACCACTATACCTGCACGTGTGCATATCCATAAATTAATTATTTATATCTATATCTATACTACTATATAGTGTACCAGTTTTAAAAGTTTGAATTTCAGACGCTGAAATTGCATTTGTGGCCGTTCATTGAGTTGCATCCGACGGCATAGAGCGCTGGGATTCGAAGCTACAGTAGCGTTCGGTGTTAACTGGGTCGTTCCAGAAACATCCACGGAGTTAGTACTGACTCACCAACCCCCGCTGCATGTTTTTTTTTCGTTTTTTATATAAGGAGCACCAATCCACGGGCTAGCACCAGTTACGGACCCCACTGCATGTCTGTTTCAGCTGGTTGGAGCCTCCCCTAGAGTTGTGAAAATTGTTTTACCAAAGCTGTGGCTTTAGAAATAAGTAGCCCCGTACTATCAAGTCTGAGAAGCAGTGAAAATATATAAAATTAAACAAATCAAACCAATGCATTGCGCACATAATTTTGTGTGGAAGCTAAAATATTTTTTAGTAAAAAATAGCAACGGGTACCCCAATTTTGTGAAAACGACATGTTTTCCTTGCATATGATAGCTACTGTGTGTGAACATAAGAAACTTTCTTATGCTAATTAAAAGTATTTTGTTTCTCATTTTCTACATGCACAATGTTCATTTGTCTTGAATCGTTTCTCCGGGCAATCAATGACTTAATTTCGGGGGCCAAAATCACACTGTAACGAATGCGCGTGCAAGCATACTAGTGCACATAATGTGAGAGTATCGGTCGGAACAAACATGCGTGAGGCGTGGACACAAGGTGCTCGCACTTCATGTTTATGCATTGCACAAGTACACATCTAGCTCATCGGGTGCATACACATGTGAGATCGCTCACGTTACGTCAGATTTTTCTCCTTTATCTGTATTCCCCTACTCAACTCCATTAGTTGCACTCCAGGTTTATTTCCATGACTTTGCTTACTGCTTCTTATTGTAAAAAATAGCTAATGCTTAGTTATGGGATTGACAGTGTTCTGAACTTCGGATTCATCAAAGGCGTCAGAGCAAGCAACCACATTCTACTGTATTTTCATAGTGAATGTACGATTCTTTGCTGCCATGATTCCAAGTTTGAACCTAGCTATTCGATGATGTCATCTAATGTGTTATGGTAAGTTGTATCAACTAGATGGATTACGTCAATTCATAGTGCGTCATTCATTTGTCGCTTTTCTGAAGCAATACACTAGATGTATTATGTTTGATTGGTGCCAATCCAGGAGGAAGTACATCCTCACAGTAAAGTCAGTGACTGATCACTGACGGTGTGAAAAAATTTGTTAAGTTTCCCCTTGGTTCATGATACAAGTAGTTATTTTAATAGCATACTAAGAAAATTTCAAAATAAGCATTCCCTAAGCAGTCTAGCTAACATATAAAATATGAAGATACATTGTCAGCTTTTGCTCTTCTTTGAAGGTTGGATTTTACCTCATTATAAATCTTTTTGTATAGTTCTGCTTCACGATAAAGAGTCTATTCTGGAAAATGATAAAAGATCAATCCGATTCATGTGTAGTAGATAAAAGAGGAGGCCATTTTTTATAGAGATGCAAATCTTGAAGGCATCTCTGCAGCATGGACGAAGAAATCTTCTAAACTACATTCTTTGTAAAGAACTCACTAAAGTTGGCTATATTGTGTAAGTTGTAATGTATCTTGTGAGGCATGGGTCCTTTTGTCATGAGATTATTTTAGTGTTCCGGCTTGGATGTTATATTCTTTTTATTCATGTTCAGGACAACCAATGATGAGATTGAAAATGTCCTTGTATTTTTCAAGTCATGAGATTCTAAAAAAGGAAGCATGCGATTCATGCTTCCTTTTTTAGAATCGCATGCATGCTTGCTTTGTCGTTGGTGCCAGCCCACTTAGGCCTCGCTTAGATTATTTGGTGCATCGTGTGAGCCCATGTAACTGCAGTAGGTCAATCGATCGAGCCTCATCTTCTTCCTTCCCGCAACGTTCGCCGTCGCTTTCTCTTCCGCTCACCGCGGCCACGACCCGCATGCCCTCCACTCACAACCATGAAACAACACCCACAAATGCCCATGAAACGGCAGGATTAATCCCCCCCTCATTAGCTTGCCTTTGGTGCTAGATTAAACTCGGCGGCTCTTTTTTTTTAGGGCTAACGGCAGGTGCTTTGCCTTTGCATTAAAGATTAGGAATATACATGAGAGAAATCACGCACACAAGGCGTAAGGGCTAACAGTCAGAAGACAGTAAAGCTAATTACACAGGCCTGGCTGAGGCCAGAACTAACGAAGCCAGGTCCGAACGCACCAAACAAGCTACCATGTCAGCAGTAGCCGACTGGTTTTGGAAGATTCTACGGTTTCGCTCATTCCAAACATTCCAAGCAAAGTAGAGCGCAGTTGCAGCATGTGCTCGCTGGCCATGGAGAAGACTTATCCACCAGGCCGCCGATGATCTGAAAGGTTGTGTGGGTGGCAGTTGGACATCAGGTTGCAGGACAGCCAATTTGTGCCAAACTTCCTTGGCGAAGGGGCAATGGCAGACTAGGTGGGATGCCGATTCAATAGTTTGGTCGCAAAGGGAGCATGTGTCATCATGATCACATCCTCTCGCACGGAGTCTGTCAGCCGTGGGCAGGCGATTCAGAACCAGGAGCCAAGCAAAGAATTTAACTTTCCCCTCCACCTTTGTTTTCCAGATTGCATTAAGCTGGGGCTTCATGATGGATCCCGTGAACTGGGCATTGTAGGCTGAGGCAGCGGTGTAGTTGTTGTTGCTAGTCCATCTCCAGTCAATCTCATCTGGCTGGTCAGAGAGAGTGATTTGGTTGATCTGATGCCATAGGTCAATGAAGCTTAGCAAATCAGCAGTAGTGGAGAGCCTCTCGATGCCCTTCATCCAGCGGCCCTGGTGAAGTGCATTCTTGACAGTGTCATTCTTTCGTCTGGCCAGAGAGAAAAGGTTTGGTGCAATGTCTTTTGGTGCCGCTCCGTTCAACCACGCATTTTTCCAGAACAGAGCACATTTTCCGTCACCAAGTCTGATGGTTGTAGAGGCGTTGAAGAGCTGCAAATCAGTCTTGGAGCAGGGGAGTTGGGTTCCAACCCATGGCCGGGAGGGTGACTTCCATGTGTACCAGGCCCACCTCAATCTGAGATATCTACTATAGAGGGCAAGGTTTTTAATTCCAAGGCCACCAAATTTCTTTGGGGAGCACACTTGGTTCCAGTTCACCGCACAGTGCCCACCACTTGCTTCCTCTTCTCCCTTCCACAGAAAATTCCTTCTTAGCTTGTCGATCCTCTTGGTGATCCACTTTGAGGGGGCGAACATAGTCAGGTAGTAGGTTGTGATAGAAGTTAACACCGAGTTTATAAGAGTCAGCCGGCCCATTTTATTCATCGGCTTTCCTTTCCAACCTGCAAGCTTAGCAGCGATCTTGTCAATTAGGATTTGGAAGTCAATTCTTCTTGGTTTCCTAAGGCTCAGTGGGAGCCCGAGGTACTTGCAAGGAAAAGAGCTGATGTCCCCCTCAAAATCTGAAAGAACTTCCTCAACGACCTCTTCCTCACAAGCAATTGGGTATGCAGCAGATTTGTTGAAGTTGGTGCAGAGCCCTGAAACATTGCCAAAAGCAGGCAAAATTTCTTGGAGGGCAGCCACCTCCGTTTTGCTTGGGTTTAAGAAGAGTGTGGCATCATCTGCGTACAGGCTGATCCTCACAGAGGCCGATCGGTGGCTGATGGGACTAAGAATGTGCTCCTCGGTGGCCTTCTCCAAAATTCTCTGAAGTGGGTCGATGGCAAGCAGGAAGAGAAGAGGTGACAGAGGGTCGCCCTGCCTCAATCCACATCGGTGAAAGAAAGGAGAACCTGGCTCCCCATTAAGAATGATACGCGAGGAGGTTGAGGCGAGGGAAATTGCAATTAGGTCTCTGAATCTCTGACTGAATCCCACTTGTTTCATAACATCCAACAGGTAATCCCACTTGACAGAATCAAAAGCTTTTGCAATATCAAGTTTCAAGAACATGCTGGGCTTCTTGTCACGGTGTAGGCACTGGATGAGATTCTGGACATAGAGGAAATTATCCTGAATACTTCTGCCCTTTAGGAAAGCGCTTTGGCTTACTGAGATGATGTGCTGTAGTTGGGGAGCCACTCTGCTAGCAAGGAGTTTTCCGAGAATCTTGGCAACACTGTGAGTCAAACTGATGGGCCTGAAGTCATGTGGCCTGAGGGTATTGTCTTTCTTAGGGATAAGCACGATGAAAGCCGAATTTAAGAGGCTCCATTGCTTTCCATCAAGGGCGGACATCTGGTTGAGGGCATTGAGGAGGTCAGCCTTTATTGTGTGCCAGCACTTTTTGAAGAACGGTCCGATGAACCCGTCCGGCCCCGAGGCCTTTTCAGCGGCAATGGCAGAGATAGCATCTTGAAGTTCTCCAGGGAGAACGGCTGGTCCAGATGATTTAGGTCAGCAGTTGGCATGTTGATGTACTCCCAGTTCATGCACTTATTGGGCGGCACCCGTTGCCCAAGCAATGATTTGAAGTGATCCAACAGTACCGAAGCTTTGTCAGGCTGCTCAGTGGCTACTCTGTTTGCCGTGTGCAAAAAAGGGATATGGTTTTTCCTCCTGCGTCCGTTAGCTCTAATGTGAAACAGCCTAGTATTTGCATCTCCAATCTTGATCCAAGTGAGGCGTGATCTCTGTCGCCATTTAATCTTCTCAATCGTAGCCAAGGCAAGCATTCTGGACTTGAGGAAAGCACGAAAGTTGATTTCTTGAGCCGACAGCGAGCGAGATTCTTGGGCAACATCAAGTTGAAAGATTACTTCAGATGCAATCGCTGCGGCCAACTTTCTTTCTTTGATGATCTCTTTGCTCCATTTTTTGAGCGCTTTGGCAGCTCTGGACAACTTGATGTGAAGGCGACGGATATGATCAGAGCATGAGAGAGGTTTGTTCCAAGATTGGGAGACAATGTCAGCGAATCCATCAGTCATAGGCCACCAAGCTTCGAACCTAAATCCAGTGAACCTCCTATTGGAAATCTTCTTGAGAATGAGGGGGCAGTGATCAGAGATTTCTGAAGACCCCGCGATCATTTGAAAGTCAGGGAATTTTGCTTCCCACTCAGCAGAAAATAGGGCCTTGTCGATCTTCGTCAGAGTGCAGTTTAATCTTTCATTGGACCAAGTGAAACGGCGCCCAGTGAGTGGGAGCTCCTTGAGGCCCAGATCATCAATAACAGCCCTGAAACTCCTTATCATCCGAAGATTGATGTTAGAATTGCTCTTTTCGTCAGCTCGGCTGATTAGGTTGAAATCACACTCGGCGGCTCTTCTCCACGACAACTTCTCATCTTCTCCTTGCCACTTCAATCCACTAAATCACCTCTCCCTCTTCACCTTCTGCACCATATCTTACTCCTACCTCCCATTGCAGGAGTAACCAATGCATCTGCTCCCTCATTCAGTGCTGGTGGCTTGACGATTCTGCCTTGCTATATACTACGGCTCCCTGGCCGGTCTCGCCTCCCGGAGTTCAAGGTGCCTAGGAGGAGTTGGTCAGAAAGATTCAAGGTGAGTGATTTCAGACATTTTCAGTGTAGCAAGGTGGGAGATTAAAGGGTGGGTGTTTGTTTGCGACCCTAACAAACAAAAAAACAAAGAATTTGCAGCCAGCAGATCTTTCTCGCCTGACCCTTGGGTGAAATCATCGATGTGATAAAGATGCCAGAAGGCAAAGGTAGACATGCATAATAATGCAAACAGGGCCAATAGCGAGGCACCGAATGAACAGGTATAATGAATTGCTTAATTTGCTGGTTCTTTTGTCTAGAGCTTCTTTTTTAATGGATTCTTCAGTCTAGAGGGAGTTCAATAAGTTTATGATCCATAGTTATCTTACGGATTCTCAGCCATCTATCCAGATCCACAGGGGATTCTCAGCTATTTGTCCAGATCCGCAGGCATAATTTCTGGTTTCTCTTCTTGCTAGGTATGATCTATGTTTTCTTAAAAATCAAGGCTAAAAGTCTGACATACAATAAGCATCGCACTGCAGTTCTCTCTCCTTTACCTCAACGTTCCTGTTCGGGAGGTAAATTAATGTGATCCCAAATTCATGATTTCTCTTAATACATTAATTCATGATCCATATTATACATTTTCCAGTATTGAGGTGATTTTGATTATTGATGGAATTTCTGTTTGATCTGGAATCACTATCCATCAGAGATTTTGGTCGCTGACACATTTCATTATCAGTTCAATTACTACTTTTCTTCTGAGAAGATTTGATCTATACTTCTATTGTTGCTTACATGTTCTTTGCAGATTCTTTTATAATGTCGGTCGACATGTTGTTTGCTCATACACTATCAACTGTCTTATAACTGCAATCTACGATTATATTCGTCTTACGTTCATGTAGTAAGGTCATCTCTCTTTTGTATCAACTATCCTACATCTCCTTCACAGTAACATATATAGGTGTCAACCTGCTGCAAACAATCATTGAAGCGTGCGTACGAACTTGCCAAACATGGTGTATTTTCTGCTATCTATATAGGATTTCTTAATGCCAACAAAATTGTTTGTATGGTTCCGGTTGTTTGTTGAGAAATAGTTATATCCTAAGATCTGGAGAAGTTTGGTTAGTTTGTTGTAGAATAAATTTTACATCATGTTGCAAGAGAAGTGAATTGTTTTCTACTCGGTCTGCATCTAATACACCAAGCTTGCTCAAACTGACTACATTATTCATATTTGTATATTTAAGTTAGCCAGAATTTCAACATGTTGGTGTTCTGGGTGTGCTTACATGGCAAAGTCATTATGGCCCTCGAAGTTAATTATTATCAATTAACTATATACATCTATTTACTGTTAGAACATTGTAATGAGAGGTTGCAGAATGATTGCCTTACTACAATTGATTCATCGGTTTGAATGCTTCGTGTAGTTGGCGAAATTTTAAACATTATAGACTACTATTTAAGTATGACAATTACTTATAAATTTTATAATGGTTTGAGTGATGATATATCCTACTTCAGCAATAAAATGCATTTCAATTTTTATCTCTTATATGCCCCCTAGGACTTTATCTCATGAATCTTCACAGCATTGCAGACTAATATCCGGCAGCAACGTGCGGGTTATTATCTACTGTAATAGATGGGCGCGGCAACGCGCGTCATCAATGATCTGGTAGAGGAGATAAGATGGATCGGGCTATCGTGAAGGTCCTCGTGATGCAACGACGACAGGGCAGGCACGAGGCAGGCGACGGCAACGGAGCAGGAACCAATTGGTATCTTTTTATATGATCGATGGATGGCTTGTCAGTTATAAAGGCGAACAGGAAAAATTAAAGGACTACAGAAGACGAACAGGGAAAAGAAAAGGGCTACCTTTCGGTGGAGAAGATGAATCTGATCTAAATTAATGGACGGGCAGTTAATTGGCCAGGGTTCCTACGACCGATGCATGCCGGAGGCGACAGGAAAAGGGATGGCTTGATTTTTTTTAGCATTATAAAAATGGGTTGATGTGGTGCATGGACCTTGAATCTTCTCCACTGATGAATCTCTTTGGTATATAGGATGTGTACTTCCCAATTCTGGTACTTCCTATTTTTCTAAAACTTACCAAATATGAGTGAATGGAGACCTATTACCTCTCATGGATGACCTATTACCTTATTCAATCTACACCCTTGGATCAGAAATAATGGACGGTCCTTAATAGTTGGAGCATCTTAAAATTTTCCTATAACTAAACGATAAAGATCCCAATTCACATCCGAACAGCTGTCTATAAATATCCTGTTCTTTCTTGGCATGCCCAAAACAGAACAGTTCGCTCTTGTTAAATTTGACCTTCAACCTCGACAGTTGTTCAAAAAGGCATAGCACGAGTTTCATATTTCTAGCCTTTGCTAGATCATGTTCCATGAAAATAACTGTACAATCAGCGTATTGTAGTATGGTCACTCCACCATCAACAAGATGAGGTATCAAACCACCCACCTGCCCGTCCTCTTTGGCCTGACCAATAAGAACTGTTAGCATATCTACCACTATGTTGAACAGAATAGGAGAAATCGCGTCCCCTTGTCTTGGGCCCTTTTACATCTGAAAAAAATGACATGTGTCATCATTTACCTTGATCCCGATGCTGCCCTTTTGGACAAAAGATCCAACCTACTTCCTGCAAGAATCATCGAAACCCTTCATACGTAAGACCTGTTGTAGGAACGACCATTTAACCTTATCGTGCGCCTTCTCGAAGTCCACTTTGAAGATAACTACATCCAGTTTCATCAAGTGGATGTCATATAGGTTTCATGTAGGACGACCACTCCCTCTAGTATGTGTCGTCCCGGCATGAAAACCGTCTGAGTCGATTGTACCACACTGTGTGCAATCCGCGTCAGGCGATTCATACCAACTTTTGTAAAGATTATGAAGCTCATATTAAGCAGACAAATCAGCCTGAACTGCTCAATGTGAACTGCCTCCTTCTTTGGCAACAGCGTATTGTTCCAAAGTTTAGGGGGAATAACTGTATTGGCCATTGAAGAAATCATGGAACATGGGCACATAAGGTCACTCTTAATGATATTCTAGCATCTTTTATAAAACTCTGCTGAGAAACCATCAGGACCTGGTGCCCTATTATTCTCCATTTGTGCTATCGTCTCAAACACCTCTTGCTCTGTGAAGGGTGTAGACAGAATCTCATTCTCCTCGGTCCCAAGTTGAGGTAAATCCCCAACCACATGCTCATCGAGCGACACAAAGTTCTCATCTAGTGCTCCAAAGAGTTTTTCATACAGGGTATTGGTACACCCATAGACCAAACGCCTGCCTCCCCATGTACTCGCCCTTTCCGAGAGGTGCGTGTTTAGGCCATGTCTTCCATGTTTGGTCTCCCTATGTTCAATCCTGGCCTAAATTAACTAGTACTGGACTCTCTTTTTTTGCGGGGGAAGTAGTACTAGACTACTGGTAAGTAATTAGTGATGGTGAATTGCTTTCTTGAAGATAATATATTGTAACTTTGCGAACCCTCAGGCTCTCAGGCTGCGACCGGTAATGTTCTTTCATGAGGTTATACTTCTTAGTCACACACTCCAGAGCAAAAGACAATTCTAGGAAATGAGAATATTGCATTGCTGTCTTATGCCTCAAAACAAAAATCTGGCAAATATACTAGTAAGTAAACATCTTATGTAATCTAGATTTTTCTATTTGCATACGTCTAATCAAAGAACGCCATAAAGATATTTCGTATACCATACACTAGAGATATATTTTTTCACACTATAGATTATAATGAGACCGTGGCCTGAAAGAAATGTGCGTCGCTTTTTAAGAATACAAAAACATATGCGCTATGTTCATGCAATAGCCACAAATTAATTTGAGAAAACATGTAATTTTTTTATTTATTATTTTCTAACATTTACGTGGGTTTGGTTTAATTACTTTTAAGGTGTAATATTTTAAAAATGTAATTATTATTAAAAAATATAGTGTAATTACCCATGATTGTGATTTGTACAGTTTAGTGTAAATTATTATATTTATTTTGATTCACGTTGGGCCTAATATTTGGTTAGACCGACCCGAGTTGGTTGTATGGAGCACTGATATCGAATATTGTTGGACTTCTTCTGGTGGTATTCCTTATTTTTTTCATATGAACTATGCTTGTGTGTGACTCTAGATATGCGTATTCAAGGGCATCCAATTTTTATCTCGCTGTTTTGGGCTATGTATGTCATGCTTATGTATCAACACACAATGTTTGAGGTAAGATTAGAAATAAAAACTCCTCATTCTGTTTGCCAAGGGGAAAATGTGGCTAGAAAGACAATTCAGATATATGAAACCTATATGTATACTACACATTATTTCATTCATCTATGTATAATTGTGCAATTCAGGTAGCGAATGTTTTCAGCACCATTCTGGGATTATGATCATTGTGTCTTCATCTACTGTATGCGCTCAACCCAACCCATAATATCAGAATGGGGGTCATGAAGGCTGATGATAAATCAAATTGAATGTCAGTGCAACAATTCATCATTAGTGAAGCCGACGTGAACGTATTCTAATTCAGAACTAGTAGCGTGGTGTGTTTTCTTAACTCGATAACATTGTTGTCCACCAAAGAAGTGTGGTGTTTGATCTTGGTGTATGATCATTTTGGGGGGATTCATTGTTAGGTTACGAAGATCTAGAACTGTTGCCAGATTTTGTTGTTTGGTACGAAGATTGTGAACCACTAGTTCTCTTGTTCTTCATGTCCACTGTAATAGCCGGTCGATTATCTATCTATCTAGTTATTAATAATCCCTCTGATCCATATTAATTTACCTTGCTTTAGTACAACTTTTTGTGTTTTCTTTTCTGCCTGGAGGGTCATAGCATGCTGCCGTCAGCCCGCCTTGTCAGGGGTCAGGCATGCTGCCCCCACCCCCTCCTCGTCCCAACCTTTGTCGACACTGTCCTTGCCTCCACGCTTTCTGCCACCAACCACCATCCTCCCGCCCTGCCCTGCCGAGACAAGCCAATCGGCCATGGCCACCAGTACTCCCCTCAACTTTGCCTCATTTCGCCCACTTGAGCTTTCTTTCCCTCCTTGAACACCCCCCGGGCCATGTTGTATGTGCAACACACAATCATTCATAAGATCTGTTTTAGGGGAGAGTTCTTTTTTCAATTTCCTACTTTAGCGCATGCTTCTTTTTCTAAAAATTCTAAACACTGGATTTCACTTGGCCCAAAATGGTCCGGTTGCTAAAATTCCGTCGTGTTGGTTGCTTATAGATGATTTACAAAATGCTTTCACCAGCCAGTAAAAAATTGTTTAATCCTTGTACCTGTGGCATGTATGTATGGGAGCAGGAGATAATCGGTCACTATTACTAATGATCTCTTTGTGCTTTTTCCAAATTTTGTTCTAAAAGTCATATGCTAGGTTAGCCAATAACTCCCATCCTTATGGAAACAAGGTCTCTACTTACTAAATTTATGCTAAAATACTTGATTCAGAAGTTGTAAATACAAATAACTTGTTGAGGCATCAAAGGTTTACTTAGTATTTTTTTTCTCGTGACACCAATCGAGCCCTTCCCTGCAATGTATTTGATCAAGTTACTCCATTGATCACAGTTGATATGCATGGTGCTTGTGCCAATAACATACTTCTCCACATCTACAATCCGATCCTGTTAATGGAGCTAACAAATTGAGTTGGCATCCAACTATGTGACAGGTTAGCCTATGTTTTTGCTTGTGCAATGTTTACATTGATAATTTACAGTTCATGCCAGCTGATTTTTCCCCTCTTGTCCGTAAACTGGATATTTACGTTGTGTCTCTCATTAACAATTGCATTTTCTATTCCTTTGAACCAGCTTCAGTGAATTTGGAGCTGTAGCGAAGATGCCACTAAGGAAACATGTTAAACTATCTATTGGTTGATGATATACCGAGCCTAAAAACATACGTGGTAAATTATCATTGCACACACTAAGAAGCCTTTTTCAATGCTACAGAACTTTTGGATCTCCTAAATGAGTGCTCCTACCCAGCCGCCGCTAGGGTTTCTTCTGCCTCCCACCGTCGTCGACGCCGGCCTGCCTCGTCTCCTGTGGCCTTAGGGCCATGGAGGCGTGGTGGATCCCGGCCTTTGCCCGCAGAAGGCTTCGTTTTTGGATGATTTTCTAAGTTTTCTTAGGGTTTGTGTCCTGCTCAGAGAAACGAGACGGCGACAGCTCTTCGAAGATGGAATAAGATTCTCCCCGCCTAGCCCCGTCCCGATGGTGCTTCTAGCATCATCGGAGGGCGTGTGGAGGTTTGTCTCTGGCGGATCTTGTGGGATTCGGTCGCATTTGTCTTCGGTGGATCCACGTGGATCCTGTATTTGTTTGTCTGTGTACGTGTGTCTACGGGTTGGATCCTTCTGATCTAAGCTTCTCTTCAACGGTGACGCTTGTTGTTCTGGTGCGCTGGTCCTATAAGGGCTTAGCACGACGACTTCCCGACTGTCTACTACAACAAGTTTTGCCCGGCTCCACTGAGCGAGGGACGATGATGGCTGCGCACCTTCAGCTCGCTTCACTGCTTGTAGTCGTCGCTAGGTGGTCTACAGATCTGGATGTAATTTTTATTATTTTTGGTATTCGTTGTTGTGACGCCCCCGATTCAATCGTACACTAATCATACACGCAAACGTGTATGATCAAGATCAGGGACTCACGGGAAGATTGAAGGAAATATGCCCTAGAGGCAATAATAAAGTTATTATTTATTTCCTTATATCATGATAAATGTTTATTATTCATGCTAGAATTGTATTAACCGAAAACATAATACATGTGTGAATACATAGACAAACAGAGTGTCACTAGTATGCCTCTACTTAACTAGCTCGTTGATCAAAGATGGTTATGTTTCCTAGCCATAGACATGAGTTGTCATTTGATTAACGGGATCACATCATTAGGAGAATGATGTGATTGACTTGACCCATTCCGTTAGCTTAGCACTCGATCGTTTAGTATGTTGCTATTGCTTTCTTCATGACTTATACATGTTCCTATGACTATGAGATTATGCAACTCCCGTTTACCGGAGGAACACTTTGTGTGCTACCAAACGTCACAACGTAACTGGGTGATTATAAAGGTGCTCTACAGGTGTCTCCGAAGGTACTTGTTGGGTTGGCGTATTTCGAGATTAGGATTTGTCACTCCGATTGTCGGAGAGGTATCTCTGGGCCCTCTCGGTAATGCACATCACTTAAGCCTTGCAAGCATTGCAACTAATGAGTTTGTTGCGGGATGATGTATTACAGAACGAGTAAAGAGACTTGCCGGTAACGAGATTGAACTAGGTATTGAGATAAGATGATCGAATCTCGGGCAAGTAACATACCGATGACAAAGGGAACAACGTATGTTGTTATGCGGTCTGACCAATAAAGATCTTCGTAGAATATGTGGGAGCCAATATGAGCATCCAGGTTCCGCTATTGGTTATTGACCGGAGACGTGTCTCGGTCATGTCTACATAGTTCTCGAACCCGTAGGGTCCGCACGCTTAAAGTTTCGATGACAATTACATTATGAGTTTATATGTTTTGATGTACCGAAGGTTGTTTGGAGTCCCGGATGTGATCACGGACATGACGAGGAGTCTCGAAATGGTCGAGACATGAAGATAGATATATTGGAAGCCTATGTTTGGATATCGGAAGTGTTCCGGGTGAAATCGGAATTTTATCGAAGTACCGGGAGGTTACCGGAACCCCCCCC